>NC_134700.1:217226976-217424476 GCF_043290135.1 Rhipicephalus microplus
TACGAACCAAAGAGCGAATTGTAGTCATTGTAATGCGGTTATTTGCTGCACGCAGCTGGAAAGCATGGTCGCCGGAGAATAATCACCTGACTGATGGTTTTAACCACTTTGAGCCTTAAATTATATATATATATATATATATATATATATATATATATATATATATATATATATGTATATATATATAAATGTTTTAAAAGATTACGATTAAAATATGGACATGTCCGTGAGGCTTTTTTTATAGCATGATTTCTTTCGAAATGGCAGCGAGCATAAAAGAAGAAAGAAGCACAAAAAGCTACAAGAAAATAAAAAAACAGCTGCCGTGCGTTCTGCATTTTAAAATGCAGATATTCTCCAACTCATTCGAATTCTAGTTTCATTCGCACTGCCAGAAATGCTGACAGATTGTCTAGTCGGAAGCAATCGACTAAACCCTCTGTCAGCGTTTCTGGCAGTCAGTCAGAAACGAAACAAACTAATCTCTTAGAAAAGTTCTGTGTGTAATGTCACTATTGGCATCAGCGTTTCAGGAAGCCGATAGCTTGCTTTAAAGATTGGGCAAGTATTTGGTTATAATCGAGGATAATATTAGTACTTTTTGGTGCCTATGCATTACTGTAAGGACAACCTAACAGATGATGTATTTGGTATATAAAACAAATGGTTTTAAAATAGCTTGAGAAAAATTGCAAGTAAGCCATGCTGCGTCCTCTCGTAAACCATTAGCGAGTCAAAACAATATATGTTTTCAATTAGTTTTAACTTCCAAGGTTTGAGCGACGAATTATATCCGTCTCTAACAGCGATATCTTTGTTCTAAGCAAGGAAAAACAGCACTAACATCAGACAGGACGCAAGATGAAGTAGGTCCGAGAACAGCACTTCTATGCTTTCATTATGAGTCTTTTCAAAACTTTGTGTTGTTTTTTTCCCTGTTATAAGCGTGAACATAATTGCGCTAACCTCATTCCTATAGCATGCATTATGTTCTAAGTAAACGCCATGATTTCCTTTCAGTCTAAAAAAAGAACATATAATGTTTCATTCACTATGCACGAAACTAGTCAAGGATTTCTTCTCTTTATCACATTTTTCAAAGCGTAGCTACATATTTTGAATACACATTGGGGCTTAGAAAAAAGTTACTTAATCACGCCATAGCCACTCTTTCAGAATGGAAATGCTTCTAGTTCAAGAATAAAACTGATGCGCAAAGAAACCATGAGTACCGTTCACTTTGTCTTCTGTGGCGGAAGGAACTGTAACTTCGGACAATGACTCACCTCCGTAACGGCAAACTTAAAGACAGGTGAGCAATGAATGTGCGGAAGAAACACGCGTTGAGTAATTGGAAGTGTAGCCCACATGCTCATTACATTTTAATTTGTCACTCGTGAACGTGCGCACAGAGAACTTTGTATAGGATATAGAAGTTTGCACAAACAAGGAGTGTTTACCGAAAGCGAACGTGCACCGAATGAGAATGGTCCGCGCACGCTACACCAAATTATAAAATCAGGGAGGAAAAAAAGAAACCGACGGGTACAGTAAGGGGTCTTCACACCGAAAGACGCGCAACTGACTGCCAAAGAGATCAGACACGAAACTGAACTAATGAAGTTATACAAACGTGTCACTCCTGGAAATGAACAATGTTTTTTTTTTCTTGTTTCGTTTCCAGTATCTTTTTTTTTTTGCTAATGTCTGAACGTCTCGCTTGGATTTCATTCTCAGCCTCTTATTCTCAGTACGCAGTGATGCTAGTTCTAGTTTTTGCTGCGATTCTTTTTTCTGCAGCCACGATAATCGCGTGGGGCTTGGAGGAAATGAAATTTATGAGGAGGGATTCGCTTCCAAAGCTGCGGTGCGCGAAGGAATACAAGTACGGGGTACAAAAAAAAAAGCTCCTTTAAATGTTAAAAAAAACGAAACAGAGCTCGGAATGGCAGGTCCCTCTCAGGCGGCTTTTCTTTGCTCCGTGCGAGTGGCCTGTCACCCGAAGGCCTGTTCACATTAGTGCGTTGATGGATATTCGTTCGATCGCGAAGTGCCCGTCTCGTCTATTTCTTCCGGCTTGCTCAAAAGAAAACGGCACCTTCGCATGGCAGCGCCGATAACGAAGCGTACGAGTCGCTCGTTGACCAAAAGGTGGTAAAGGGCCAAAGGTGAGCGGCCTCTTTGTACCGAGCACAGGAGGGAGGAATGTGACTGTTTGTCGGGCTGGAAAAGCATATAGCTTTTCATGCGTGCGGTGTAAAAAGCGATGATATTGCGTGGTGACATCATTTTTTTTCTAATCATTTTCAGCGTGCTTATTTTTTCGATAGAAAACGGGATGTTTATGCTTCGGTTAGCATTGCGCGTACCATTTACCTTTCTCGTTTGCTGTGTGCCCCCGTTTTAGGGCTGTTTTGAAAGATGGGTTCGTACAATATGTGCCGTTCTCGTAGAATATGACAATGAATTCACAGCAAATATCCTAACTCTAGACTCGGGAAAGGGCAGCAGGAAAGGGGGAAAACGACAACCACCATTAGTGCGAAGAGTAATTTTGTTTCATAGGTATATTGATATCAAACCCATTGAAATCGTTGCCTGAACATTATTTCTTAAGTTCGACGGCTATTTTCTACGTAGCACGACAGAAATCCCCCTTTAAACAAACACAGATAGTCGCAGCTGGCAGAGTGGCGGCTAACATTGCTACCTGTTGGCGCATCGCACTTGTTCTCTTTTTCCGGCTTCGTTCTTTTTATGTTCGGATCCTGCTTCCCCCGATGAGGGTAGAAAATCAGATTAGATTAGATTAGATTTGTGGAGTTTAACGTCCCAAAACCACCATATGATTATGAGAGACGCCGTAGTGGAGGGCTCCCGAAATTTTGACTACCTGGGGATCTTTAACGTGCACCCAAATCTCAGTACACGGGCCTACAACATTTCCGCCTCCATCGGAAATGCAGCCGCCGCAGCGGGGATTTGAACCCGCAACCTGCGGGTCAGCAGCCGAGTACCTTAGCCTCTAGACCACCGCGGTGGGCCAGGGTAGAAAATCAGCAACCACTTCGTTAGCCTCTCCGCAACTGCCTTGCTTTTGCCTTTGAGGCTGGTGTGTCGTTGTGCTAACCTTGTATTGAACGTGGGCCACGACGAGAAAGTCCTTTGTCGGAGACAAATAAATTCTTCGTCGTGCAACTACTGTCACCCCACTCCAGGATTCACTTTCAAGCTGACGTAACACTGGTAGTCGCTCTTATTACACGTATATAAAGGCGAACCAAGTAACGCCTTCACCGAAAACCCATACCATGTTTGATATTCGGCTACACAAAGAGCGCTTCGTAGATTTACGCAGCACGTGAGTTTTGCTTTTATGGTCTTTAGTTAAGTGATTTTGTGCTAATAAACTAGCACACCCAGTACGCGCGAACTGCCTTGTTTAAGAACAAGTGCTGCGCAAAAGGAAATGTATTGTTTGTCTGCCACATTTTCGTGCCAAAATTGTACGATATACGTACACAAGTTTATCAATCAAATCACAATACACGCAGACTGTTTCTTTGAAGCGTCCCGTCTAAGTGAGCTTCAGCGCTGTCAATACCGCTAGACGTGCAAGGACATATTTGCCTTCACTTGTGTTTGCTCTTGAGTTTACACGTTAACACCCCCGGGATGGACTCCACGTGCTGCGTTTGTTATGAAAATCCACTCTCAAGTGATACTTATAGCTGTAAGTCACGGTGAAAGCGTGTTTACGCGTTTGAGGAGAAACAAAGCAGCGCCAAGAGAAAAAACGACTTGTTGTCTCATTTCCATTGCTGTTCGGTAGGAAAGTTCACCAAATGTTCAAAACTGCTTTACGCTAACTACAAAAGAAGAATTAAACTGTAATTACCAAAGACAGAGGTAAAAAACACTTGTTAGAGCAGTTAATCACAAACTCAGATTCTGAACGGTGCCCAAGCGATCGACGGTAGTGATGGAGGTGCGAACAACATTTGCTCAAGATGCACTTGGGACATCCACGCTGGTATTTTTCAGTGCCCCTGAAAACAGGTAATTCAGGATAACATCCATGCTCTATAGGAAACAAGCGAGTTAAAACAGGCATTAAAACGAAACAGCCTGCATATGCGATATAAGGCACTTGGATAGGCAGGCTAGCTGTGCCCACTCGAATGACGAAAATCATGCATGATAAAACGTTCTATATGTGCAAACAAGAACACAGTAGAGAAGTCAAAGCGTGTGTGTGGTCCTGACGTTTTGTTTGTGTGCGTGTTTACACGCCTCTACCGTCTTTTATGGTGAGGTGCCATCTCACAATTTCAATCGTGGCAGTGATATAGCCTATTTTCGGTGTCGAACGCTGAAACTCCTTGGCGGCTAAAAAATCTACTCGAATAATTACCTCAAGGCTCAGGCATAGATCACCATATTTTATAGGAAGAAGTTTCTTGAATAGGCTAAGCAGCCGCAGTTACAAATGTTGGCTTCCCGTTTTCAATTAGGCAAACATGAAATGATAGATCAAACCTTGGTAAACGGAACGAATTGATTATGCAAAGACATGCTCAAAGCCTGAGCGTCAGTGTTTTGCGTGTTGCCTGTTTGGATGTCACTTTTCCTTCTTTATATATAAAGTCATCGGGTAATACTGTGATTAACTTTTCTTTTGTGTGTGTGTGTGTGTGTGTGTGTGTGTGTGTGTGTGTGTGTGTGTGTGTGTGTGTGTGTGTGTGTGTGTGTGTGTGTGTGTGTGTGTGTGTGTGTGTGTGTGTGTGTGTGTGTGTGTGTGTGTGTGTGTGTGTGTGTGTGTGTGTGTGTGTGTGTGTGTGTGTGTGTGTGTGTGTGTGTGTGTGTGTGTGTGTGTGTGTGTGTGTGTGTGTGTGTGTGTGTGTGTGTGTGTGTGTGTGTGTGTGTGTGTGTGTGTTGTCGTGCCCTAGTTTGGACGCCGGAAAAGCCAAAGGTTTCGTTTGATAGGTGGCATCCAGTAGTTCAATTCTTTGCGATAAGCGTTATTATCCACTGTTTCTGAATGTTTGCAATTGGCATAATTTAGTCATAAGGAACGGGAGACCAAATGAAGTAACTAGAAGCATTATTATATACAACAAAGTATCTTCGGGCTTCTTATATCATCTTGACAGCGGAGATGAATAACTCTTTTTTCCTTCTGCACCCAGTGCTACATTTGTTGGGTTTGTTGTTTTGTTTGGCTTGTTCCCAATTACATTTATTTTACTGTTTCGTAACCTGTGTATGGCACCCTCATGTAATGCCTTAGGGCCGTATGTAAAAATAAAGTTATATATATATATATATATATATATATATATATATATATATATATATATATATATATATATATATATATATATATATATATGTGTGTGTGTGTGTGTGTGTGTGTGTGCGTGTGTGTGTGTGTTGGAAAGCTTCACATACAACGTTTTTCTTTATGTCGTGATATATAATTCTCCAAATGATCAATTGTTACTAAATATTTCAACCTCTATCAATATAATAAAGAAACCTTAGAGAACAGTAATGCTTAGTATACCATCCACTGAGTGTGTTTGGTCTATCCCTCGCCAAGAGGGCGCAGAAACGACAGAAGTAAGTACCATCTCCAAATAAGAACATCTTATCTAAAATAATAAAATGATATTTATTTATTTATTTGTATATCGCACTTAGGATGGTCGATTTAATCCTACAAAATCGGAACAGCGAGTGTTTTCTATTGGAATTGCTATGTTTGTTTTATTGTTCTTTATCCCAAGTAAGACATGTAGGTCACAGAAGCTGGCAATATATTTAGTCACCGCAATTTCTCCATTGAAAAACCCAGCACCTGCGCACGGCGAGTTTAATAAGCCAGCCTTTTCGTCTTTTCAGCCAGTCTTTCATACGGGCGGTCACCTTGCGAGGCCAAGCTTCTCTGTTGGAGCCACCAACGGCAGTCAATGAACGCACAAGCTGCCTGCACCTTCAGATATGAAAGTTCCAGCACCATACATTAATTAACTTTTGATATATTCATGCAGCTTGACCTTAAATGCTGAGGTCACGAGGAACGGGCGAGTGTTAAGCGCGGAAACTGGACGCGTCTTGGCCGTTGAAAATTACCCTAATTGGCTTTAGATGAAACCACCCACGGTGAAATGCCACAGGGCGTTTTCCTTTATTTTGTGTGTATTATTTATTCATTAATATTATTTTTTCATGCACTAGCATCCACGCCTTGTTCCCGCCGCTCTTGTCTGTTTCTGCACATTGAAACAAAGCAAAAATGGCAATTAAGAGCTATTGAGTGGTCTTAGGACCACTGATAATATTTAAAAGCAATAAGTTTTTCTGAATAGTGTTACACTTTCGTGCATCAGATTTAACAATAATAATGTCACTCCGCAAAAATAATTTCTTCAGTGGACGCCGAGCAATACACGAAATAATTTTGTTCATGTGAATTTTATTTCACTAAGCAGAAACTGTCGGAATAGTCCAAATATAGGAAACACAATATGAAGGTGATATTTACTACGGTAGTGAGCTTGGCAAGTTGGGAAATGCTCACGACGGCCAGCGAAAACAAAACACGAGCGAGAGCCCCGTTTCTTTCTCGCGTCCACGTTTCGTTTGCACCGGCTGACATGAGGGTGCTACTTATAAGCAGCAGAGGGATTGTTTATTATGAACGTGTGCGCGCGAGAGAGAGAATAAAGATGAAAGAAAGGCAGGGAGGTTAACTATGGCTGAGCGTGGTAGGCTACCTTGCACTGGTGAGAGGGTAGGGAAAACTGTTACGTATGTGTGCTGAAATTCCGAGATGATTTTATTTTCCCATTGCTTTCCTTTTTTCCTTGTTTATGCAATCCTATCTTTGTTTCCTCTATTTCTTCTTTATTTCCAGAAGACTATGCAGTAGTTTTGCTCGTGCAGGTGGCTGTAGTTAGCTTGGTCTCTCCTTCTTTGCCCTGTATCGTAGTGTATTTTTGTGTGCAAATGAAATGAAAAATAGTTGCCATAGTATTATTTTCTCAGACAAGATTAAAGCGACATATAGCCTACCAGCAAGCTATATATAGCAGCTACGGCGCCAGGTCCGGCACAACAAGTACTAGTCAAAACGCAGCCACATCGTGTTCATGCTAATGACCATGGACAACAAAGGTGCACGTTTATATTGTAAAGTGGATAAAAAATAACGCCAATTTTACAACATCGCATTACGCAAAATCTGTTTCATAAATAAAAGACGTTAAATATTGACAAATATTGTTCTTTTCAATGATTGTTCAATAAAAATGACTTGATCTTAGTATGTATCACCAACTTATTTCAATTACCGTTATTACACCTTGGCAAACTTTTGTGAGACATCGACTGCTGCAGCATGCGCGTCAACTGGAACAGTGCAAAATAAAAAGAGAACTTTGAAAAAAAAGCTATTTATGTCAGCGCCTCAGTCTGCTAATTTAGGAATGACATCGGGACGTTGGGCGCACACGGGAAGGTGGGTTGTCCGTCAACGAGGGTGTGGCCGGTCCGTTCTTTGCTCCTTGGTGCACAGCGACCACCTCAGCCTTGCGAGGTAGATACGCTGACGCGTTCTATCAGTTCCATAGGTGCGGCATGATTTTAATCGAACTTCTTCCCTGACAGGCACGTCCGACGGATAGGCTCTGCTCTATTGTCATTACCGTAATAGATTTTGGCGGCCATGTCACCACGCTGGGCCGATTCCTTACTTCGAATGACACGGCCGAACGCTTCGCTTGCCAAAAACAATTTGACAGAAAGGGCGGGTGATACGTGCTCTTGTACGGCATGAAAAACTCTATGAAGCAAGGTATCTGATTGAATTATATTAATTCATAAACCCGCTTGAAAGTTCAAGAGTTGATGGTACACAAACGGTTCTTTACTTCCTGTCATACCACAATACCCAGATCATCTGGCTTTCTGATGCTACAAATCAGTGCTCGTGGTCTTGTCCAGAAGGCGCGTAGTATGAGCTTTGGTTTCTGCAATTCAAAAAATGTGTATTAATAAATAATTTTCTGCCCACAAGTCTTCCGCGAAAATTGAAGTGTAGTGAAGTCTGTTTTTAACGTGTGGAAGAAAAAAAAACTCTATGTTCTTCCACCCTCTACAGAGTTTCTTAACTGTCGTGATATTAGAGAGAGTTCGCTCACACACGTATTTTTTATTTATAAACTTCATTCATTCGAACAAGAATTCTTTTTCAGCGAACGTCACAAGCTATATAGAGATCAAGATGAACCAGTATCGGTCTCGTTTAGTCTCGTGTTGTACCCATTTTCAGAACGGCAATCTAGGCGAGCTCTTTGTTTATTATATTTTCGCGGTGAGGGCAGCTGAGCCCGGACGGAAGCCTATCTGAGGGACACACACACACAAGCATTTGTGTAAGAAACCATTTTCTTTTACTTTAGTCAAGCACACTGAATGAATAGAGAGAAATCAACAGTGATGGCATAGGGTTAGAGGATAACTGGGAGATTCAACGTAAGCAGTTACTTCGATGATGTCCACTACAAAGTGGGCAGTAAGCTGTACAGTGTGATAATTGATTGTTATCCATTGGATAAAGAGGTAATATTATTAACGAACTACCGAAATATATTGACACATATATTCACTAAATACATTATCTCTACAAAGTGATAGCAACATAACATTGTGAAACCCTCTTGACATTCTTATTGAAATACGTGGCTTCAACTTGAGGGCTCAGGTCGTTCACTCTAAAGCGCTAAATGTATGACGAACGTATGGCCCTTAACTAAAATAAATTCACTACCTTAACTGAATCTGAGCTTTCCAGTATGAGAAATCTCAGTACGACCCCACCATTCAACCAGTCATGTACTCGCAATCTTGAGTGTCTCGTGCTTCTAATGTGATGAAATGAGAAGAGAAACTTACAGACATCCTTTCGGAGAAACAGTGTCAAAGCATTGAGCCGCGCAGTGAACTGAAGAGGAGACAAAAGAAAAAGAAAACGTAAAGATAATAAAGGCACAAACGAAACATAGGCATAGAGCTCAATCAAGAGCTACTAGACATCATTTCGGAGAAACAGTGTCAAAGCATTGAGCCGCGCAGTGAACTGAAGAGTAGACAAAAGAAAAAGAAAACGTGAAGATAATAAAGGCACAAACGAAACACAGGCATAGAGCTCAAACAAGAGCTACTTCTAGTGCTTAAAAAAGAAGTAAGGCACGGGTCAATTCCTTTATTTTTAGCTTAAATAGAACAAAATCTTAAGTGGAAGATTTGCAATGAATGAGCGTAAAATAGGGATGAGAGCGTACTTCAGCCGTTTAGTATGTATGCACAAAATGAATTAGTTTTTTATTCGTATCGCTTTGTTTTCCCCTTTTCATATTACTTTTCAGTGCCCATTTTTGTATTCCGTTCTTTCTCACCCAGCACTGCGGTTGTGTTTTTGATGATTTCGGCAAAATGAAGTCATTCAAAAAGGGGCACCATAAGAGGAAGCGCCACTTGCGAGAATGCAACTTGCATAAGCCACTCTGTACTAACTAGGCTGCTGCTTTTTTATGTGCGGCATGCGAGTTTTGTTTAAAAAATGAAGAATTCAATCAATCAAACGTATATTGGCCAAGATATGGTCATATGCCAGGGTGTTGCAGAACTAGGGAAGGAAGCAAAATATACTGTGTTTACACTTGATGGTTTTTCATTTCAACGTAATTGATGATTGATATGTGGGGTTTAACGTCCCAAAACCACCATATGATTATGAGAGACGCCGTAGTGGAGGGCTCCGGAAATTTCGACCACCTGGGGTTCTTTAACGTGCACCCAAATCTGAGTACACGGGCCTACAACATTTCCGCCTCCATCGGAAATGCAGCCGCCGCAGCCGGGATTCGAACCCGCGACGTGCGGGTCAGCAGCCGAGTACCTTAGCCACTAGACCACCGCGGCGGGGCTCATTTCAACGTAGCAGTTGTTTTAATACGTAAGCAGTTCTAGTTTGAAACCTAGGCAATATGAATGAAATATATGAGGGATCATTTTTGTGCTTCCCAATGCATGATTTCACGAGGAAGCTCTACCTTGGGCAGTGCTGACAACAGCATATGAAATAGAGAATGTGAAACGGAATATTTTCAGAGTGGTTGTGGTGGTTCCGACGTATCAGCGAGTGAAGTTAGCCTGGCATACATAAGCGTCTTCGACCCATGCCTCCTCCTGTAGGTCTGTAGCATACCGAGTTTCGCGTCTCGATAAGAGGACCGATAGTGAAGGCCGTGCAATACGGTGAGGGGATGCCCTCAGGGATTCTTATGCCTGCCGTGCTTATCGTGTAATGCTAGAGCACAAAAAATGAAAGCAGACGCATGACGAGTGCGAACAACTGACACATGCGCACACAAATCACAACTACCTTTCAATCACACGGGGTAACAAGGCTGGGTTGTCCTAAGAAATGACCGCAAGAAAAAAAAAAGATCCCCAAGAAAGACTGTCGTCTTTAAAAATGCCGAAGATCGAACAGCCCTTTAACCAGTGCCCTCTCCATAGTAATCGAATTATCTACCACATAGTCATGTTGTTCTTTTTTTCTTCACATGCTGGCGCTTGAGATTCCTTCACAAAAAAAAAACATAATAGCGTTATGTCAACCTAAAATCACGTAGAGAAGTTGACACAGAGCTACAGAAAGGTAACATAATATAACCAGGTGCCACAAAGTGCAAACTGCGTAGGAAGTGAGTTGTGTGAATGTTTCAACCCATTACAAAGAAATCAGCGATAATTCTTTCACATTGAACAGCCACGTCACAACCTAAAATGGGGCCATACCACCTTACAGGTGTGAAGCTGGTATAGCTCGCTTCTCCGCGGCATAATTAGTTGTGGCATAGTGCGGGCTTCCCTACGGTAAGGTTTAGTACTGGGCGAAGAACTTTATTTAAGGCATCCCGAATCTGCCACCCGTTAGGTTGACCCGGCAGGGTGCTCCCACTTGGGGACAGCTACACGTTGCCAAAGCACGGTATCGCAGGCTCTCTGGACAGCCCAAAGTTGATGTTGACACTCTGAGCTCTTGAGCGCCGAGCTCCATTTTGGTTTTGTGATGTCGTTGTCCCTGCGCAACGAGGAGCTCTGCCAAAGCATGTGCTCTAGATGGCATGCTCGACCCCCCCCCCCCCTCCGCCTCCGCAGCGATGGCGTTGTGAGCCAGATTAACTAGAAAATATGCAGTTCCTGCAAGCGAGACACGGATAGAAATAAGTTTGGAGCATCCTAAGGGACGTTTTGTTTGGTCTCTTGAGCTTTTGTGTGTTCGGAGAAATACTTTTCTTTCCAGATGGAAGTGTTTTTCCACTTCTTTAAAAATGAACAAGGTGCCCCTCCCCTGCGGTGAGTTCGTGCGCGTGCCTGGAATTGGGCGATGTCGTTGATGCGAGTGAGCGAGTCCGAGTTCTGACAAAAGTGTGCCGGGAACCAAGTGATCGTATGTATAATTATTGCCCTGGTCTTAAAAATGACATAGGCCGCTTTCGCTAAGAAGTCGGACGCAAACGCGCTCACCACCGATCTAGAATCCTAGTGCATTTACGTTCTATTGTCATTCAAGAGCGCAAAGGCAATAACAACCTGTTTTGACTTTCCTACTTGAAAACAGTTACTATAATTTATGGCGTAGCGAAACCTTTGCAAGTTTGCTTTTAGTAGTTGCCCCAAGAAAATTCAGCTTCCAAACAGGCTGCTCTTTCAGCTCTTGCGGTGACGGTACTGCGTCTTCCGGGCCGGTCCTGTATTTTCTCATTTTTTTCTTTCCAGCTAAGAGACTGCATACTTGTATTTTTAGCTAAACGGAATGGTGCAAAAGACAACAGTAAATCTTAATATCATAAAAAGAAGAGAAAGATAAAAACTGTTAAGTAGGAAACAAACTGATTTAACTATCCTAGCGCTAAATGTCACACACGTATGGAAGGTTCATGCATACGTAAATCGTTAAAAAAATGTGCAGCTCAGACAGACTCATGAATCATACTTCTACTCGTCGGGCTCCCTCAAGCTGAGATATACGACTAGTTTTTAATTTGAGCGAGTCTAAACGAATTGTAGAATCTTCATACTTCATCATCTTCATAACTTTTCAGCCACAGAGCCGCACCTCTCGCTCCACTTGTGTGTGTAGCTCCAGGCGGGTGCTAGGTTAGAAGTTCTCACCCCTGGCGGCTAGGAGGCAGGCAGCCGTCACCACTCCGCGTTGGTCCTGGAGAACGAAGTTGCGAGATTCAACACGTCTCTCGGCTTCCAACTATGGAGTGATCTCTTGAGCCCATTAACGTGGCATCGGCTTTTTTTTCGATCATGGTACCATTGCTAACACCGACACCCCACAGAACAGACGCGCTCCTTACCGCAATATGATCACTAGTTTCAAGCACGAGTTGTCAGTGGTTGTCATCCTGTAAGTACATGTGGATTAAAACAGACGACTCGCACGAGATATTTCTAACAGCGACGCTGTTTGAGCTGTGTAACCATCATCATGATGAACTGGCATGTGCCACGAAAATTGGGCAAATCAGCCACTCACCACTGCTTCGCAAAAAAAAAATGAAGAAGGCAGCACACAAGCGAAAAACACCAACCAAGATTTCTAGATAGACGTAACCACCGACCGAGGAAAGCTTTCTTAAGCCGCCGTGATCAACGCAGTCATAAACATCATGACAGCACATTCAGGTTCTGGTGAAGCATGTTTACGGACTACTTCGTGTGCGCCTACAATCAGTGAGAGAACTTCAGGAAACGGAAAAGCAACGGCGGTGGCGAGAAGGTCAAGAAGAGGCTGGAGACCTATGCAAACGACGACGTGCCCATAGATCCTTAGGGAGGGCGAAGGCAGGGTCTCAGTGCGAATTTTCCTCTCTGGTGTTTGGACATACGTGTAGTGTCTGCGACTCTCTGTGTGACTCTCTGTTTTCAACTCACACCTATGTTCCACCAGCTCCCTTAGCATCACCCTTCGACAGCCTGGCATCACTAAGGCCACATTCACACTTGAGAAGCGAAGCGATAAGTAAAACGCCAGAGTGGCCGTAAGGCTACGACCGCGAACGTCGGAACTGTTCACATTCGTGTACTGCCTCCGAGGAATGCTCCCACCACCGCTGCCATCGTTGCACTGAGAGTTAAACCCATTTTGCGTGCTTTCTGAGCACCAAATTATGTAACACATTTTAGTTCTTCACGCAAGGTAATGAAAAGAAATAGCTCGCACCTTTTCAACCGTTGTGTCAGGAGACACGCCAGCAGAAACGACGCGAGTGAACGCACCGGCAGTGGCGGTGGTAAACACTTAATAAAAAGAGAGAGGTTGCCAAAGAAACCAGCCTCTGGCGGGTCAGCTTCCCAATACAGTACTAAATCGAGTCCGTAGTCAGAAACTTCATCGGTCATGGCCGCCGTCCTGGCCCGCTGGACCATGGCTTGTTGGGCCGGAAGGTCCTGGCAACTGAGCAGGGCTGCCTCCCAGTCTCCTCTGGTTGGATTTAGCTTCGGGGTAAAGGAGGATTGAGCTGGCATGACCATAACCTGTGGTAAGTGTAATTCACCACCGCACAGTACTGACACAGGCAGGAAAAGGAAGAGTCAATATGTTTAAGCACTGCCGGGCATAGTAGCAACAAAGCAAGTGAATTTTCGGTTAGATTTGGCGCTTTCGCTTCCTTCGAAGGCAAATGTGAACACGCCCTATTAAAAAAAAACTTATTTATAATGTGCTAAAGCCTATAGCAACAACCAAGACGTAACCTAGAAAAATATCTTTCATCACCCGGCTGAAGCTTAGCAACAGCCTAAAAGCGACCACAATCGTATAGCTGCGTGTTTTAAGCATTCTGCGAATTATTACAAGCTTTACCAATTTTTATAAATAGCTTCCCGTGAAAGAGTTTGCGATATGACAAGGTGAAGCCCTCCACTTTAATACAACTCACGGATCTAATCAATAAATAATGAACTGGTGTATGAATGTTACTGCTTTAAAATATGCGTTAAATGGTGTAAATACAAGCATAAGTCGACATGAGGAGATCAGTTCACAGGACCATAAGTAGGTAAAAAAATTCCAGCTTACACACTCAATAGGTAGTCTTTGTGCTTCAGATTAACTTGGAACTAAAAACTAGCTGGGAATTCGTATGTTCTTTAAAATAGCACAAACAAATGTCACATCAACAGGCTCACAATTGCCTTATTGTCATTTAATGAATAGGTGAGTAATTTTAAACTTACTATTATAATCATTAATACTACTTATTTCTAATAAACGACAAAATTAGCAGTGGCTGCTCAATTGTACTAGAAACAATATGTACTGCGTCTTCTTCCCGTAACTCTATTCCACTTTTTTCAAATCGTGCTTCACGATATCGGTCACACTCTGCATAACAGTGAACAAAGCACTTCTGCCAGGCCCCCGATTTTATGAAAGTGTCACGATCTTAGAGGTCATCGTATGAACACGTAAATATGTAAGGAAAGAAAGAGAAAGTGAACGTTAGGTAGGTGACCTTGCTAAATAAAAATTACCGTGTTCCCTTTTTTTAACCATTCTCGCAGAACAAGCGCACAGTTTCAGCAGATGCGGTGGCTTACGAAGCCTTGTCGGGAAAACACACACAAAGACAGACAGACAGACTGACAGACAGACAGACAGACAGACAGACACACACACACACACACACACACACGCACGCACGCACACGCACACAAACGCAAACAAACGCGCGCAAGCACACGCACACAAACGCGCGCAAGCACACGTACACGTACGCACATAAAAAACTACCTCAAACAGACGCCATGGGGACAATGATAGGTGCGCTCGAACTCGCAAACCAACGGCCCTAAAGGATCCACTGTTGTTATGACGCCCACAATGAAACACACTCAGTGAGAGATTAAACAAACAAACAGAACTTTGGCCAGATGCCAACCTCTCACTCCCTTCCAGCGTCGAAGGGAGTGACAGAAAAAACAACAACATAATAATATAAAACTGATAAACATACAGATGGTGCCGCTGTCGCAGTTTCAGCCTATCTCGGACTACCCGAAACCACGTATTCATATGACAGCACCTTTTGTGAGAAACAGTGCTTCGTCTTTTTCTGATTTTTACTATCCACTCTCGGGCCGGCGCTTGTTGTTGCCCTGCTGCATATCGCTTCCGTTTTGTACTTTTGTTTTGTTCTTGTGTAATTTTCCTTCGGAACACGTTTTATCGGTTCCTGTCGCTACCACGTGTGTGCTTATCACATATATCGTAGTCTTTTCCTCCCTTTCCTCAAGCTTCAGAACCTAACTCAACATCACAGCGACAAGCATGTGGTACGTGTGCTTTGCTTCTTTTGTCTCTCCCTGTTATCTTTTCTCGTTTCAAGTGTTTTGGACAGGCTTGCGCTGTGGGGTTGCTAGCAAAAGGACTCTCTGTTTTGGTCACACAAGCTATTATCCCTACTTCTTCTTACTTTCATCCCAAAATTTCTCGCTCTGTATCCCTTTAACTAGCAATTTATGTCGTCGCAATGCAACCTACGGGCGTTACAGAAAACTTTCGTGGGTGTAATTTAGTACTACGCCGTGGTTGTTACTTTGTTGTGCACAGAAAGCGAATTGCATACATCCGCGCCATGTATGCAAACAGTGAATTCGGATTAAACTGTCCGAGGTCGACAAATCACAGCCGTTCTTAAACTCGTTAGAACTGCTCTCCAAACGGGACGTCAGGCAACGAAGCACCCAAATTTCTATTAACAAGAACAGTTATATATATGCATACTTTTACTTTTGCAACTTTTAAATAAAATCATGCGTCATATTCTCCTCTCTTTTTTCGAAAGCCAAACTCTGGATCGAAGATCGCCAGTTGGGTCTCCAACAGTGAGGACTTGCTTTTTTGTCCTCTTTATTTTGTACTGCTTCATGCCATAACTAAAACATTTCAAGTCGAGACTCCACACAATGACCTTTCCGTTATTCTTTGCCTCATGACCAGTTGGCTTCATCAAGTTAAAGCGTGCTTCATAATTAAATCGTGCGGTTTTGGAGCGTAGGATCTCAGATAATGTTATTACATGAAGTAAAACCCGGTCTGGGGCCTTTCGATGTGTTGTGGAATGAACCAATAAACTACAAACGAATCAGTGTCTCTGTACTACTTATGTCACTCCTGATTTTTATTCTGAGTCCCCCCCGCCGCGGTGGTCTAGTGGCTAAGGTACTCGGCTGCTGACCCGCAGGGCGCGGGTTCGAATCCCGGCTGCGGCGCCTGCATTTCCGATGGAGGCGGAAATGTTGTAGGCCCGTGTGCTCAGATTTGGGTGCACGTTAAAGAACCCAGGTGGTCTAAATTTCCGGAGCCCTCCACTACGGCGTCTCTCATAATCATATAGTGGTTTTGGGACGTTAAACCCTACATATCAATCAATTATTCTGAGTCCGGGAAGATCAAAATGTGTCCCCCCAGCGTTAACAACTCTTTACCTTGGCATGCACCTGGCAGGCAAGCTTTTGTGACGTCATAGCAGGAAGTGATTACGTCATTAAAAACTGTTACAAGACAAGGTAGTAGGGCAGGAATGTACCACGCGCTCGCAGTGCGTACAAGCAGGTGAGTCATGCTTCATTAGTACATATCTGCTTACTTTCGGTGGGATGTCATGAAACTATAGCATAATAATGTCACCACTCACTCCGTATAAACTACTCCTCAAATCACGCATATCGACGGTGCGGGGTATAAAGTGTTTAACATGTGGGTCGCTAACGTGACAACGCTGATTTTAATTTAGTGTTTTGATGCATGAGTTAATCTTCATTCCTGGTGATGGCAACAGAGTTTTACTTGGGAGTCAGAAAATGACAAGTGATTGACTCACCGTGAAGAAGAGGGACATTATAAACACATCCGTCAACTTGCGATGGCATTTGCACACAGACCTATGTGACCTTGACGGTGACGTCCCGTATGGTATATCACACTGCGCTTACGTATTGTCACGTATGTGCGTGATGAGTTAAAAACGACGACGTTAAGCTTCATGATAGTTGCACAAGCTCTTTTAAGAGGCAAACATGACGCTGAAATCACGTGTGCAGTATTTTTCGGCGTTCAATTTCGATTATACTCTCACTTCCATTGACTATGCTTTCAAAAGCATGGGTCAACGTCACGGTGGACGTAGAAGACTGTGTGAGACGGGTTTTAAGACAATATTATTTTACAGTGTTCTCCACGTTGTACAAGGAATGGTCTCAGCCACACAGTTGATAACACTTGCGGTGTTAGTCAGATGGTAAGTCAAATAATAAAGGAAAGCGATTCCCGATACGATAACCACCTATACCGAATACATACGTATGATTACGTATTGTTACACGACATCGGTAATCATATAGCATCAGGTAGACGATAAAGACCATGAATGCGATCGCGCTCGTGTTGTTGTTGCTGTTGTTCCTCCATCTTGGCTGCAGCTGCATCTCACTCTGCCTGTATATTTTGTAAATATATTTATTTCATTCACACTCTCACCCCCATGACATTTGGTGGTGTTTCTGGGTACAACACAATATATCGGAGTTCTGCAGTGACTGACGTTTAGATTTTTCCATCATGGCAAACCAGGTACCCGCTCCCGCCGAGGCAACCACAACAACAACTGTTGTCCTTCCCCAGCTAAAATATCTTGGCACGCTATGCGGCACTGATGATGTCGACATTGAAGAATAGTTGCCGTTGTACGAACGTACAAGTAAGAATTACCGCTGGGATCAAACACTTATGTTAGCCAACATGCTATTCTACTTGAAAGGAACAGCTCAGCGATGTCCACTTGCGTTCCATCATGCACCTTCTACGTTCGCCTCACATAGACCCGTCGCTACACTTGTTCATTCTACGTGATAGCATTCTTTACTTACGAAACACCAGCGCCGAGGAGCCAAGGTACTACTCGTAGTTCCTGCGACACTCCGTTCCGCTGTTCTTGAATAGATTCACGATGCCCCAACCACTAAACATCTTGGAGTCACGCCACGTACCATCACGTGAGGCGTAGATTCTTCGAACCAGGCCTTTACCGTTCTGTGCGCCGATACGTTACTGATTGTCAGTCCTGCCAGTGCTCCAAACATTCCACCTTGCCACCAGCTGGTCCTTTCTAACTAATACACATACCCACCACCCCCTTCTACCACGTCGGTGTCGATCTCGTTGGACCACTTCCTACTTCTCTGTCTGGAAACGAGTAGATAGCCGTAGCCACTGACTACGCCAAAAGATACGTTATCACACGAGCGATACCGACAAGTTGTGCCACTGACGTCGCGGACTTCTCACTTCATGACGTTTTTCTTCACTATGGTGCTCCTAGACAGCTGCTGACTGATCGTGGTCACTCATTTCTTTCAAACATTGTAAGCGACCCCCTTCGCTCGTGTTCGACGCGTCGCAAGCTCAATACGGCCTACCACCCGCAGACAAATGGTCTTACCGAGCACCTAAATGGAACATTGACAACAATGCTTTCCATGTACGTTTCCAAAGATCACCTTGATTGGGATAGTACTTTTTCTTATGTGACATTTGCATACAATTCGTCACGCCTTGACACCGCTGGCTTCTCCCCCTTCTGTTTATTCTTCGGCTGCCATTCAGGGTTACCCTTCGAGACTATTCTACCATCAACTACGCAAACGGTTGCAGAGTACGCGAGGGATGTCACTGCTCGGGCTAAAGTGGCCTGCCATATCGCACGAGAACGTCTTTTTGGCTCGCAGCTCTCTCAGAAGGCCCGCTACGAGAGCCACGAGAGCCACCACAAAGTAGTTTCCTATTGTTCAGGTTCATTGCTCCACCTCTGGACATCACGCCGTCTCGTTGGCCTGTTTTCGAAGCTCCTATCTCGCTACTCGGGGTCTTAACAGGTTTTACGATGGCTTACTGAAGTCACATATGAGATCGCTCCATCGGACAGTCAGTCGTCGTCGTCCGCACCCGCCACTGACGTCGTCCACGTGTCCCGTCTAAAATCATACATCTCCGCATATGATCCTGCTCTCCTCTAGAAGAAGAAACGGTGCTACCGGCGGCGAGGCGTTATATGTTACACGACATCGGCAACGAGAGAGCATTAGGTAGACCATGTAGCCAATGAATGCGATCACGCTCATGTTGTTGTTGCTGTTGTTCCTCCATCTTGGCTGCACCTGCCTCTGAATCTCCCTGTATATTTTGTAAATATATTTCTTTCATTCATACTCTCCCCCAGTGACAATATTTTCAAAATGACAGTGCGTAAAATGTTACTCAGACAGCTTCAGAATTGAACCTCCATTCGAAGGCAATTGGCGATGTCCTGCCAGTGGCGGACAATAGAAAGACACGCCAAGCAGGCGCTGTCCTTCTTGTTAAAAAACGAAAGCAAGTGCACACTGGTGCACTTGAGTCAAGTGCACCAAGTGCATTTGAACTCCAAGTGCACTAGTAGTTCATGACGTATACGAGGCAGACTTAAAGGCAATATGCACACTACCGATAAAACTCTCCAAGGCTCCGCCCTGCACACCAAAGCGCCGTGGCAATCTAAACAAACGCATGCTTCTTGTCTACTACAACGCGACGGTCAAGTAAGCCCAGCATATGTTGGCGATATAAAGTTTTGCCCAATCTCTCACATTCAACTATCGTAGCACGAAACGAATTCTTCGTTCAGTGCTTTTTTTTTACAATGAGCTACGGTCAGGCACATGTTCTGCGATGATGGGTAAGTGACAACACGGGTAGGGGTCCTTGTGAAGTCTATCAGCGTGTTCATCGATAGCCTTTGGCAGCTCATTTATCATCCGCGAAAGATTTTGCACAACAGGTCATTGATTATTGCAGGTCCCTTAACAATAGCAAGAACTTCATAAATCCTCACTTTCTGAAGGTCGAAACAAGTATGGAAGTGTAACTTGTGCTAACTTTGTCGGTCCTATTAAATGCGATATTCAGAACCCGGTACATTGCGTCAATAAAAAAAGTACCTTATACCTATGCATTTAAAATAAATAAAATTTTATCGCTATGCAAGAGCACACTTTTGGCGCCCCCGAACCGATATGAAACAATAATCAAACAGCATTCCTGTATAGCTTGAAATGGTTCTTAAAAGGGACATTAAACAGCAAAATGATTTTTCACGTAAATAGTAAACCACAACTTCATGATCCCGAAAACATCGCTCTGACCATGACAAGACGCTTGGAAAGCAAAAAAACGCGCGAAAAGAAACTGCGGGCGGAGACGCCCCTTTGAGCGTCCCGTACCAAACACCAAGACTTCATAACTTTTGAAGGCGTCCACTGTGTACTACGTAGCCTCTAATTGTAAAAAATGAAATAAATTGTCATCTACTGGTATTGTAGACAAAGCACACGAAGTTTGACAAGATTTCATTGAGCCACTGTCGTGCAAATATGAAAAATACATTTTGGAATTTTCGACGTCATGTGCGGAAATTTGGGAGTAAAATTTAAGAATGAAAGTTCAGTGTTGATTTTCTTCACTGATAATAAAATTATCATAGTGATAATTATCACATATCGCATTCATGTTTTCTTACAGAGGGAAGCTCGTCAATCTAAAACAAGCCACTGTTTCTCTTTAGCGTTCCTCTAAGCTCTGGATGAAGAAGAAAAAAAAAACGTGTTTCATCTAATGAAATTTTCTAGCTGACCACGTTTTTGTCTTTGAAGTGTCTGAAAATTTGAAATATACACTGTGACAACAGCCCACGCATGTGTTCCTGAAACGCTATTGTTTTCGTATCGTCAAATAACATCAAAGGTAATTTACGACTGCCGTGTGCTCTCTTTAAAACAAAGTTGCACGAAAGCCGGTGAAGTGGGAGTGAATACCGCTCGCCGAATAAAGTGGTTCAATGATGCGGCTTATTCAATACATATGCGAGCATGAGCGATGAGGGCATTATCCCCATTCTCTGTTCGGTAATAATTTATTAGCCTGTGCAGTACTCCCAATAATTCGAAGATGCGCAAGTTTCTTCCTGAGACCTATATACCGCCGCCGGAGGCACATTTCGCCACTTGTCGCATATCCATGGCACTGAAATGCTAGAGGCCCATGTACTCTGGCGTGTCAGTTTATATAACTGTGTATAATTGTGGCGGTTTAACGTGTCCGTTACAAAGCACTGGATGGTATAAATTTTCCGAGCCCTCCCCTAAAGCGTGCCTCATAATCTCATCGAGGTTTTGGAACGTTAAGTCCCGAAATACTTTCATTATTATTATAATCAGTATCATTATTATTGCTACATGCCAAACATAACGATGTGGATCGGCGTAGTTGCGTAGAGCGTAGTCTTGTGCATATATTATACCCAGCAGCTACGCCGAGCGTAGTGACGTAGCTCATGGTCCACCGCAACTCACGTTACCGCACAGATACTAAACTTTCATCGCAACGAAGTGCACGTTGGAATGCGGTGACCTTCGTAAAATTAAGCAGCGGCTTTTGGTATATTCGAGCAACATTTGAATATATCCTACTAAGCCACAGAACTATAATACTGATTACATTTCATATAAAGGCGGATAGCCAGCACTGTAAACATACCTGGCGGTGCCCTGACATGACACATCTATCAGATCTTCTTGCAAAGCAATTTGGTGCTCTTGTGAGGCTTTGAGATAGAATACCTGACCGCTATGCAGAGTACCTGGGTCCAATTGCGGCTCGAGCCGTGAATTTCATTCTTCACTCTCATCAATAGTTTTTGTTTATGGAAAATGACACTGGCACAAAAGTAGGTGCGACACGGTATCGTCATTGCTATCCCGTTGAGATTTACAAATGCCTTGTGAATCACCTGTGACGCCTTCCCGCTTACCTATGACATGTGGTTGCGGGTCTCACGCTACGGGTCGAAAGGTTTTGCGACGTACGCGGCAGTCAATTCATGTTATTCACCTCATAACTTGTGAACCAGCTTCGCCCTCGCGTCCTCTTCGGCCATATGATATGATATGATAGATAGATAGATAGATAGATAGATAGATAGATAGATAGATAGATAGATAGATAGATAGATAGATAGATAGATAGATAGATAGATAGATAGATAGACAGACAGACATACAGACAGACAGACAGACAGACAGACAGACAGACAGACAGACAGACAGACAGACAGACAGACAGACAGACAGACAGATAGATAGATAGATAGATAGATAGATAGATAGATAGATAGATAGATAGATAGATAGATAGATAGATAGATAGATAGATAGATAGTACCTTTGGTTCTCAAAGAAATGCTTTGCATCAATTACTTTATTACATCATGCCCAAATAGTAAAGACAGTGTGTACTTAACCGTACAGCATGATATATGAACCAGAAAAAATACGTAGCTTTACGGAGCATGTTTTTTCGACAACACTACGAGGTCGCTTTTTTTCCCTTGTCTCATCTGCCAGATGCATAACTGTAGATATACCTGACCCATAATGCCACTTTTGCGTTATCATGTATATTATTCAGCAGAAGTGAAGGAAAACGTAGGCTTGTCACGACGTCGAAACAGAGGTCTTGCGGCAGAAACTGAGACGCCAGAAGCAGGTAGGTTCTTTTACTAGAACGCGCAAGAGAGTTCTTCTTTTTCATCCATTTCGTTGTACTTCATGGCACATGCACAACTGTCATTGTCTTTCTTTTCGACAAGCACGTGACATTTGCCTACCTCCGAAAGAGGCATCGTCCCGATGCGAGACCCAGGCGCTCTACCAGGCGTATGAAGTGGTCGCGTCAACTGGATAAATACGGTTTCATACGCACGACGTGTACGACTTCGGGTAAATGATTTCGACGCTTAGAACTACAGTCATTGTCGGGAACAACTTCATAGTTCACGTCGTTCAAGCGTCGCGTGACGCTGTATGTGCCAAAGTATCGTCTTAGCAGTTTTTCCGACAGTCCACGTCGACGTATCGGAATCCAGACCCAGACCTTGTCGCCTGGTGTGTAGCTAATAAACTTGTGTCGGGGGTCGTACCGTTGTGCATCTTGATGCTGTTGATGACAGATGCGCACACGCGCGAGCTGTCTGGCTTCCTCGGCGCGCTGAGTGAACTCTTCGGCGTCCACATGGATGTCGTCACACTCATGCGGCAGCATGGCGTCCAACGTTGTCGTGACTTCGCGACCATAGATCAGACTGAACGGTGTCATTCCAGTGGTTTCTTGTCGAGTGGTATTATAGGCAAATGTCACGTACGGCAATATCTGATTCCAGTTTTTATGTTCCGTGTCAACGTACATGCTGATCATGTCTGTGAGGGTCCTATTGAGGCGCTCTGTCAGTCCGTTTGTCTGCGGATGGTGAGCAGTTGTTCGCCGGTGAGCTGTACCGCTGAGTCTGAGAACCGACTCCAAAAGTTCTGTGGTGAAGGCAGGTCCTCTGTCTGTGATCACTGCTGTCGGAGCGCCATGCCGAAGGACGATGTTTTCGATGAAGAACTGAGGGGCCTCTGCTGCTGTGCCGCGCTGCATAGCTTTAGTCTCCGAATAACGGGAGAGGTAATCGGTGGCCACGATTATCCATCTGTTACCTGTTGTGGAAGTTGGAAAGGGGTCTAGGAAATCTATTCCAATCTGAGTAAACGGCTTCGCTGGCGCTAGGACTGGATGTAAAAGACCGGCTGGCTTGCTAGGAGGTGCTTTGCGTCTTTGGCAGTCGGTGCAAGTTCGCACGTGATGGTTAACATCAGCGGGTAACTTTGGCCAGTAGTACTTGCATCGCCGTCGGCACAATGTTCGGGTGTAGCCTAGATGACCAGAAGTTGCTTCATCGTGGCACGCTTCCATAATTTCTTTTCGAAGAGAGGCAGGCACGACGAGCAAGTGCGGGTTGCCGGTTGGTGAGAAGTTTTTCTTATAGAGAACATCGTTTCGCAAGCAAAAAGATGGCAGTCCTCTGGCAAATAACCGCGGCACGCCCTTACGTCGTCCTTCTAAATATTCAATGAGTGGTAACAGCTCGGGGTCACTGCGCTGCTCCTGTGCAATAGTGGCCATGTTGATGACTCCCAAGAATGCCGCGTCGATGTTTTCGTCATCACGAGCGACAGTCTCCACTGGCGACCGTGAGAGACAGTCGGCGTCGGTGTGCCGGTTCCCAGATTTATAGACGACGGTCATGTCGAACTCTTGAAGTCTTAGGCTCCAGCGCGCCAAACGGCCAGATGGATCTTTAAGGTTGGTGAGCCAGCACAAAGAGTGATGGTCGCTAACAACCTTGAAGGAGCGGCCGTACAAATATGGACGAAATTTGATGTCCGCCCACACCACGGCGAGACACTCCTTCTCGGTAGTCGAGTAGTTCTCCTCCGTGCAAGAGAGAGTTCCGCTGGCGTAGGCTATTACTCTTTCACAGCCGTCTTGCCACTGCACCAGAACGGCACCCAGACCTACATTGCTGGCGTCAGTGTGAAGTGCTGTAGGGGCTTCCTGGTCGAAGTGCACGAGGACTGGAGGTGTTTGCAGGCGTTGTCGTAGTTGATTGAACGCCATTTGTTGTTGTTCACCCCAAAAGAAGGGGACGTCCTCACGTGTGAGTCGTGTCAATGGCGCCGCAACAGACGAAAAGTCCTCAATAAATCGCCGGTAATAGGCACACAACCCTAAAAAGCGTCTCACGGCCTTTTTGTCGCATGGTGCAGGAAATTGCGCTACGGCGTCTATTTTGGCCGGGTCAGGTCGAACACCCTCGTTACTTGCGACGTGGCCTAGGAAGCTGAGTTCGTTAAAACCAAAATGACATTTTTCCGGTTTTAAAGTAAGGCCGGCCGAACGTATGGCTTGGAGGACGGTGAATCAACGGCTGAGATGTTCCTCGAATGTTGCTGAGAATACAAAAACATCGTCCAGATAGGCCAAGCATGTTTGCCACTTCAGGCGTGATAGTACGGTGTCCATGAGACGCAGAAAAGTGGCTGGCGCCGAGCACAACCCAAATGGAAGCACCCTAAATTCGTATAGACCATCGGGCGTCACGAAGGCCGTTTTTTCACGATCTCTCTCGTCGACTCCTATCTGCCAGTAGCCGCTTCGGAGGTCCATTGAAGAGAAATAGCGCGCATGACGCAGCCGATCGAATGAATCGTCTATGCGGGGCAGTGGATAGGCGTCTTTCTTCGTGACTTGGTTCAACTTGCGATAATCAATACAGAAGCGCAAGCTGCCGTTTTTTTTCTTGACCAAAACCATGGGGAACGCCCAAGAACTTTTCGAAGGTTGTATGACGTCATTCGCGAGCATCTTGTGTACTTGCTTCTGAATCTCCTCGCGCTCTTTCGGAGACACACGGTAGGGTTTTGCCGAATCGGTCGCGCGTTGTCTTCAGTAATGATGCAGTGCTTGGTCAATGGTGTTTGCTTTGACGTACGCGGTGCTTGGTCAATGGTGTTTGCTTTGACGTACGCGAAAAGCAGTCTTCGAATTGGTGTATAAGTTCAAGCAGGCGCTTCCTATCAGAGGGCGGTAGCATAGAGCAGATGTCCACCGACAAAGTTTTCGAGGCGGGGACAGCCGCATCATCTGGTTGCAAGGTAAAACAATCCCCGGCTTGGTGTACATCGTCGTAGTAGGCAATTGCGGTACCCTTCTGGATTTGACGGCGCTCGTTGCTGAAGTTTGTGAGGAGCACCTCTGCCTGTCCACCAGTAAGTGCCACGACGCCCCTCGCGATGGAAATGCCTTGCGTGAACAAAAGAGTGACTATGTGCTCCGCTATCACATCTTTATAGCAAGGACACCCACTGGACACCGACACAAGGCAGCAGGATTTCGGTGGGAGTGTCACATCGTCGGCTATTCGCAAACGGCCGCGCGGTTCTTCACTGCTGTTGTCGGCATAAAGATGAGCGCAAAACGTCATCATACGTTGAGGGATGTTGATAACAGCGCCATGATCTTGAAGAAAATTCATGCCCAATATTAACTCTTTACAGCAGTCTGGCAACGGGACGAAAGTGGCTACGAAGCTAGAATCTCCGATGCGAAGTCTAGTGGTGCATTTACCCGTGGGTGTCATCAGCTGACCACCAGCACTCCTTATGTGCGGCCCTGTCCATGGTGTCTTGACCTTTCTGAGGCGGTCGGCGAGCTCTTGTCGCATGATTGAGAAGTCGCCGCCAGTGTCGACCAGTGCTGTAACGTGATGTCCGTCAATGAGAACGCTCAGATCGGCACGTACAACCTCATCAGCATTAATATTCGTCATCGTATTCATCGTCGTTGTCGTCATACCTTCTTGCGATGATTGGGGGAACTTTTCAGTGTGTAGACGATTGGCAACCTTGCCCCCCGAGGTCGCAGCAGTTAGTTTCCCCGGCGCGGGCTGGGCGAACAGCCTCTGGTGACGTCCGCGTAGCTCTGAGGGAAGTCACGCTGACGCGCAGGTGATGGAGATCGCCAGCGACGCGGTGGGGTTGCTTGAGCAGGCGATAGTTGATCGGAATCGTGGGCACGACGGTCTTCGGAGCGGAAAGAAGCGGGACGAGAAAAGTTCCCGAACCCAGAATCGCCGGGACGGCAATAGCGGGCAATGTGACCAGGTTCTCCGCAGCGGTAGCAAATAGGTCGACGGTCGGCCATGCGCCACAAGTCAGTTCGGCGAACTGGTGGTCGTCTCGTAGAATCTCGTTGCCACCAAGGTACGGCAGTGGGTCGTGGCTGGAAGGGCGTCGCCAAAAATGTCGGTGGAGGACGACGGACCACATCAGCGTAGCTCGCTGGATGTGGCTCAGGATTTGGCGCGGGTGGTGTAATGGCTTGCCTCAACTCCTGCGGACGATTTCAGCAACAGATTCGACTGGCGGTTGGGCAGGGGGAACGCAGAGGGCCCGCAGTTCCTCACGCAGTATTTCCCTAATCATTTGTCGCAGGGAACTTCGCATACGGCAGTGTTCTGAGCTGCAGCACTTACTGCCGTGTGGTTCTGCAAGCGGTCAAAGTGTCGGCGTCGTTGTTGCAGTGCGCGCTCGATGACTGTCGCCTCTCTTATGAATTCATCCATAGTTGTAGGTGGATTTTGTATGAGGCCCGCAAACACTTGTTCCTTAACACCCTGCATTAGGTGACGCACCTTCTTCGACTCGGGCATGTCAGGGTCAGTTCGTCGAAACAGACGGATCATACCCTCTGCGTACATGGCGGCTGTTTTATTGGGTTTTTGCATACGTGCCTCAATCACTTGCTGTGCGCGATCCCGTTGGTCCGAGTTCAAAAATGTAGCGAGGAGCTTTCGACGGAAGTCTTCCCAAGATTGGAATGTAGCCTCGTGGTTCTCATACCACGTGCGAGCGCTATCTTCCAGTGCGAAATATGCACGGCCAAGTTTGTGCTGTTCGCTACAGTGGTTGGATACAGCGACCCGTTCGAACTGTTCGAGCCAGTCCTCGACATCCTCGTACTCTTCCCCACGGAAAACTTCAGGAACGCGAGGATGTTCAAGAGTTACATGCGAGGGAAGAGTGGTCTGCGATGGCGGGATAACCGTGGATGTCGTAGGAGCTGCCATGCTGGAAAGAGGCGGAACAGGTGCAGACTCTGGACTTAGGCCTAGTAGGCGCCGACTGAATGGATGCACTGGAGTCGTGACGAGGGGCTGAGTCTCTGGACTAGGTGAACGGGTCCGAGCAAGACTGTCCTGCATCAGGTTGTAGGCTCCAGCACCTCCACCAGTGTCACGACGTCGAAACAGAGGTCTTGCGGCAGAAACTGAGACGCCAGAAGCAGGTAGGTTCTTTTAATAGAAGGCGCAAAAGAGTTCTTCTTTTTCATTCATTTCGTTGTACTTCATGGCACATGCACAACTGTCATTGTCTTTCTTTTCGACAAGCACGTGACAGGCTGATATACATAGCTACACATGAGTAAGGTGAGTTATGTGGCCTTCCCAGACCCCATTTTCTCATCTCATTATAACGTAAAGATAAAATGACCCAGCGGACGTGTCACAGGCTCATTCCCTTTACTGATGCTGCATGTGGTCAGTGAAAGTGAATACATCTACGCAATGAGCATTTGTTGAGAAAACGTATATTGACATTATCTTCGTTTATTTAATGATGAAATAAATTCATTTGTACTATAAAACAAGATAGATTTTATCTGATATCAAGGGATTTGTCGGATATAAGCATGTCATCTCTTACCACAGCTAGCTTTATTACGAGAAAAAAATTCTTCCCATAATTCTCAATGAAATCTTAACAAGTGATTGATAGCTAATTGTTACCACTGAAATCTGCCAGATCATTGCATTTCGGTTCTTGTATTGGCATACGGAGCACAAACAGAGAGGGTAACTGTAGAAGCTCGAGAAGCGAACTATGAAATAGAAAATATTAGGCCTATATAATATAAGCGACTTGAAATTGAAAAAAAAGTGGCACAATTATCATTCTGGTAAACATAGAGCAATGATAATCCCACTTACCGTCTAATATTTAAGAGAGATAATCGTTGCTCTAATTGTGGTGTATGTTGCGGTATAGAAAAACTATATTTAGGTCCGTCGAGGTGTGAACTAGCATGTAGCAGGCCACTGAAGTAAAAAAAATCTAATCATCTGGTTAATTTCTACAATGTAGGGATGATGACTGCGGATGAATATAATGAATTAAAATAAAATTTATTATAGTACCTCGAAAAGCTCACTATTGCGATAAAAAGTAATACTAATATTAAGAATAGTTAAATAAAAACTATAGGCTGAAGAAGGTGGTGTAGTCGCTTAAGCACAAAATCACATGAACTGCATCACGCTCAACGCCTAAAATAAAAACAAAAATGCGATTTCTTCGTATAGAAATTATTTTTCTGAGCACACAATCGGGTCCCACTAGCTGTGATGTTTGAAAAACATTGGTCACACCTTTTCGTTTTTATATTGCCTATAAGAAATGTTGCTGCGTAGGTTGGCCCTTGCAATCTGTTTATGACGCCTAGAGAAAAGAGCAAAAACCGTCGCACCACAGGCTCTTACCGTTTTTTTTTCTTTTTTTACCTTAATTTTTGGTGGATTCGTTTCACTTTTTCATCTACACCGGAATCACTTGAACGCAAGCCGGCTCCATGAAATGTCATTTGGTGGGAATCCGAAAATGACGATATTGTTTTCCGAGAAACAGTTTCAGGAAGAAATCCAACTGCTGGCCATCAAGCTCTTTTCTGTACACATCGATAAATGCATGCAGTATCGTGGGAACTACACGTGTTGCTTTCAGCGGGGTAGCTGATTTCGTCAAGCCTTACAATTACGTCAACCTCTCCCTGTGGGCATGCGAAGACTGCTCACCAAAACATGGCTAGAACAACGTCATGCTATAGTTAAGTGATGTTGCCTTCTTGAAACAAATCACGTTCAATTCATATTTCTCGGCCACTACAGAAGGGCTATTGTTATCGCTCTGCTGCACGCCTCTCTGAAAAATGTCGGAAAGAAATGACTCGAGAAAACCTCATTCGCCCCACAAAGCGATGCTTCATTGAGCGGATTCTTGTCCGCGGGATATTTTTGTCGAAAGACCACAACAAAATTGCGTTTGATAGCTATAGGCTTTAGAACGACGCGGCACAGATATCCTCTGAGTTTGTGTATACGATAATTAAAAAAAAAAAACATGTTTAGTGCCAGAAGAGTGGTGTGAGAACACCCTTTATTTTATTCGTGACTTACGCCCCGATAATACTGTTTCATAAAGTTAAAACTTGCTCTGGAAGAAGGGGCAGTCGTCGAAACCGCTTCTTGAGGAAAGGACGAGCCGCCGGGCCCATGGCGACGCCCACCCGATTGACCTCTTCTTTATTCCGAACACCGATCTAATCCCCTAATGATGATAGTGACTATCTTCGTCGTTCACACGATATTTAACATTCTCCGCGCGCCCATAATGACGCATGACGACGAAGAACACTAAACACACATCCAGGTTCTTAGTACACAGTACTAGTCAGTAGTTAATCGAGTTCTAAGTCAGTCCATATGGGACAATCCAAGTTTTCTCCTGCGCCGGCTCTTCCAGCGTGTTTCCGATGCTTGTTCCAAATGCATGCTTTTGAACGTGTTCCCAATGGTTGACTTTCGATGAACACTTTAAGTTCACATGAACAACGATGATGCAGTATCTTTCACGATGTTTTACTGTAGCTCCCTTTGGACAGTTTTCTTGATTTTTTTCGTCTTTCCTTTGTTTACCTCAGAAGCACCAGTAGTCTCCATCTGTTTTTGTCTGCTCTGTCTTATACGTGGTTGTGATGCTGTTTCGGCCTTCTTTGCTGAAATAAGATGGGTCCTCCGTAGTACCCTCAACCTTGACGTTTGTAGTTTCCTAAAAGAGGAGAACCTAAATGCAGTACAAGGGACTTGCACCTGTGTCCTCGTGGTATTCTTTCTGTTTACACTCGCCTTAAGAAGTGGTCTTGTCTTGCTTCCGCCAGGCGCTTCTAAGCATATTGGTGGTGACATTATTTGGTCTGGAGTTGTCGTCTTCGGCGTGCATTCACCTTTAAGACCTGGTGGTTTACCCTTGTGATCTTCGAGGGCTTCCCAGTTTCCTATTAAATAAGTGGCTTCCATCATGATCAGCTGAGTTGCTGTAGATAGTCTGTCATTACCTTCGTGGGTACAGTCTATTGGCATCAATTCTAAAGTCATGGAAGGTGTCTTGAGACTTGGAGGATATTTTCCGGTGTTGGGTTTTCGATTTGCCTTTTCTGTCGTGGTAACCCTGGTTTGTATGCTGCTGTTATATTCCCCCTTTTGTCCTGAGGCCGACTGCTCCAGCTTCGGTGCGACAAGATTGCTATTCGGCACGTAATGGCTAGATGGTGGTGACGGAGACGAAGAGAGTATTTTTCTTGCTGCTTCTGCTCCCATTCGTTGTTTTATCGCTTGCACATGACTCTGCCAAGCCTTTTGTGCATCTTCAATCTTATACTCCGCTCTCATCCTCGCTAGAATAATCTGGCGTTCATAAACTTCGGCTTCTTCCATTTCCGCCTCTAAATGATTGATGTCAACTGTGTTTGCAGCCTCCTCATCGATTCCTCTGAGAAGCTCGTACTGTTCAGTCAAAAATTGGTGAAACTTCTTCAACTCACATATTGATGGGTGGTTAATATGCCAAAGGTGTCCGATATCTGCAATCACCTGCGTGATGGCCTTGCGTGTTTGATTCTGCCTTTCGTAGACGGCCTCCATGATCTGGTTCAGGGTCAGAAACGTGAGAAGTCACTGACCGGCCGTGTCACGAGGCGAAGTTGGAGTCAACACGGCATCCATCGCAGACGGTTCGCACAACGAATATCCGTAAGTTGTCGGGCTGTCGTTCTTTGTGATCTTGCAAATATCGAACCGTCGTCGTGATGGGCGAGTCAGGACGGAGCCGAAGTAGACGTGAGGGCTCCCGTCTCGCGAGCCTCCAGACTATGCCTGCACGCACGTTGATGCACCTTCAAGATGAACGTAATCGACCTCCGTGGACTGCCTTGAGTTGTGATTATCGGGCCGTCGTCGTGAAGGGCGAGTCAGGACGGAGCTGAACTTCCAGACGCCTCCCAGATTACCGGCCACATGGATTTCCTGAAGGATAAAGAAGCAGCACTTTCGAGGCTCCACGAGCTCATTCTGGCGACAACGGATGAAGAAAACTTGGATCGTGAAGTGGAAACAGCGGACGAGTACAACGCAAAGATTCTTTACACCGTGTCACGAGCTAAGTTCTGGCTACAGGAACGTGAGAAAGCAGCAACAAAGCAGTCACGAGCCACTGGACCCAGGCCAAGCAACCTAGAACGTCCGAGCTCCAGCGAAGCAGCATGATAGGTTAGAGCGCACCGTTTGCTGGCGGTTCAACTGCCCAAGCTCCAGATACCAACTTTTGATGGTAGTCTTTGTGGATGGCAGTCCTTTTGGGACCATTTCGACGCTAGCATTCATAAAAGTACCGAGCTACCGCGCATCGAAAACTTCAAGTACATCCTCACTTAACTGGGAGCGCGAAGCGAGCTGTCGAAGGCATCCGTTTAGCGGAGCAAAACTACGAACTTGCAATCAAGACCCTCACGGATCGCTTTGGACGCGAGGATCTCCTTGTAAATGAGTATGTTGATAATCTTCTTGCACTGAGTCCTGTGAAAAGCTCGTCAGATGTCCGAAGGCTTCGTCTGCTGCACGATAGTGTGCAGTTACACGTTAGTGCCTTGGAAGGGCTAGGAGTTGCTCCCGACCAGTACACGGTGGTCTTAAACCGTGTCCTAATGCGATGTCTGCCGGAAGATCTCGCCATTATGTACAGACAGAAATCTAAAGAATCTAACTGCGTCTCCAGCATCGCCGAACCGCCTGAAGACCGAACGCGGCTAGTCAAGGATTTACTAACGTTCCTCCGCATTCAAGTAGAAATCCGAGAAGAGGGCTGGTTACGGCCTTGTCATGTCTCACAAGACAAAACCAGAACACACATTTCTGAAGAAACGTATGGCACAGAAATGATCCCGTCAGCATCCGCACTAATGGGGTCTACCTTGCCTGTTAGACTGCCGTGCCCACTCTGCCGCAGCAAGGATCAAATTACCGCTGCTTGCAATGCCAACCTATCGGCTGAAGAGAAGCGGGCAAGGCTGCAGTACTCCAATTGTTGTGTTCGCTGTGGAACACGAAACTACATTGCTAGAATATGCAGGAAGTCATTCAATCTTAGTTGTGGTACCTGCCAGCGACGCCCCCTGACCATCCTTTACGAGTTATCGCGCCCAGCCACAAATCCGCACCCCAACGCAGGATCCCCAGCATTTTCTAAACCACCCCCATTAACCATGCCAACGGTCACTACCACTAAGAGTCACGTTGAGCCCACTCACGTATTGATACAGACAGGCCGAATTTGGGCAGAGTCTGGAGACCACCGACTCCTCGTGCGGGCACTGCTGGACAGCGGCAGTCAGCGCACCTACATTTGTGCAGACCTGGCAAGGATGCTTCAGTTTCCGTCGTGGGGAAAGAACAACTCTCTTTTGTCACTTTTGGAGAATCCAAGTCACGAAGGTTACTCTGCACCGAGTGTGTCAACGTGCGGCTTCGAAGCCAGTTCGACGATCCAACGATTACCTTAGAAGCGTTGACGATTCATGAAATTTGCTCTGTCACAAGCCCACCACTCGACTCCAACATTTCGCACCTACTTCTTGAACGGGAGTACAACGTAGCTGACCACTTTCAACCGAGTGCGTGGCAACCGGACGAGATCAGTGTCGTCATAGGATCCGACGCCTATCGGAAGGTCACCACCGGCAAAATCGCCCACGTGACTGAAACACTAACAGCGACAATGTTTGGCTGGATGGTACAGGGACCCTTGTCGTCTGACAGCACCCAGCGCCTGTCTAGTACACTGTTCGTCTTGAGCCGCTATACTTCTGCAACTCACACAGACATATCTTCGATGTGGCATATAAAGGTTCCTGGTTCGATCCCGGGTTTCGGCACCAAAATGTTGAGGAAAGAACGAGCCGCCGTGCCCATGGCGAAGCCCACCCGATCGACTTCTTCTTTACTCCGACCACCGGTCTAATCCCCTAATGATGATAGTGATTATCCTCGTCGTTCACACAATATTTACCACCGCTCAATATACATGGAGAGTATACAGCAACTCGCTATTTTGCTTCCACTCCCATCGTACGCATTCAAGGTGATCGCTTAAAAGTGAAGGCTAGTAAACTGAAACTTTAGAGCTAAAGCAAACCAAGGCAGAATGTTAGCGGCACATTGCTTTGATCAGGTGTTACGAGGTGGATCAACGCCTTCATTTAAATTAAGTAGACAGCACCACGGCACAATGAGGAATAGTTTAAGCTTGCGCTATGGATCTCATAAGCAAAACTACAGCGGCACAGGTACACCGAACACAGAAGATGCTAACGTGTCATGTCTTCAGTCATAATGGAGAAGCTAAAGCTCAGCGAATTGACTTTATCTGTGATGCGATCAGATTTTTCTGTTTTGAAATTTAGCATCGGAGAAAATATTGTCTGGTCAGGAAGTAAAATCATTGTGGAACACTGAACACCGATGAACTGGCGTTCCTAAAGATAGAATAATGTATCGCCTTCAACAATTTAGCATTCTTTGCTCTGAACAATAGTTCCGTGGTTGGCGCTTAGTGTTATTGTTTTCACAATGCTATTTCTGCTTTATTTCATTCTATTAACGAGATAGCGAGAAAAGGGCCCTGCCGCAGAAGATGCGGCGTTGGTGTCTGGGCCGACGTTCACGAGACAAAAAATCACGTTATATATATAAAAAAGTTTTAATTGTGAGCAAGAATTGAACTCAGGCATCAATGTCAGGGGTGATTCCATGTTGCTACCCATCACCCGCTTGGTCATCCATGTCTCATGTTTATAGCGCATATGTTTCAGGAGATGATATGCGTTGTGATCCGTATGTGCTCAATAAAGATATTGCGTGCTGCTCTTAATTCCTTTAAGATTAGTGATCCCAATTGCTATATTCAATTTGTATGTCTATAAGCAACCACAATGCAGTAAATATAGAAGGATGCTCTTCCGCTACTAGTTATAGTTAGTACCTGCTCAACTTATGCCATCAACAAAGCAGGTTCAAGAAAGAGGCAACGCGCAGGGAAAAGAAAATATAAAACAATTGCTGAACTAAGAGGTTTATTTTATTTTGTGCACAGAATTTTCAGAAATAACCATTATGTACTATTCGACTTGTTCGAAATAAATTTTATTGTATAAATCAATCATATTCAATAATAAACACATATTTATGAGTTAATTACGTTGGGGACAAATATGCCATCTTTATAAGTACACTCTGAATTTTTTTTTTCATTTCTTTATCAACACTAACCATGCGCATCTCAAGTTGCGAATACCGGTTACCTTAAATGAATAGAGTTCAGACCCGAAAGAACTAAAGACGAAGCTTAAGCGATTCAAAAGTTCTCCCACCACGCCATTTTAATCTGTTGCTCCAGGGCACGTGTCGCCGTACCTCTTCCACTGCGACATAACACCGCTGGTAAAAGAATGACCCGAACAAAATACCAATCCTATGTCTCCTGGAAATGTGAGGCACACATCTGAGATACGTGAAGCTGCCCAAATAAAGACCATCGAAGCGTGTATAGTGGTTCAGGATCAGCGTTATTGGACATCGGGAAAGCCGAAGCTATGGATATGTACGACACGCGTGTATAACGTACCTGCTTTTTTGTGTATGTATGTGGTTGTCATTCGTAGACAACCTTGAACCTGCTTGAAGGCATGAACCACGTACCCACGCTTTCTGTCAGCGTTTTTCTGCGCGCCGCAATCTTTACCCGACGAGAAAGCAGAGTTACCAGAGACGCTCTCACAAGACACGGGGCGGGAGGAGAGAAAAAGTTGCTTTAAAGAACGAATAAATAAAAAAGCGGTAGCAGTCGGAACGTCCTTCCACGGAGTGGTACTCTTCCTAACCGCCTCTCAGAACTGGACGCATGCACGTTTCTCTGGTAGAATGGTCTAGCTCGTACTCGTCGTGCGCCTGGCGAAAGCCTATAGTGCAATGCAGTCCTCTTTCTGTCTGTTCTTTTCGGGACACCACAGCGAGAATAGAAAAAGACAGCGCCTTCGTCCCCGACAGCAACAACACAAAAAAAAAACGAAATCTTCGACCCTTCTTTGCCTCCATCCGAGAGGTCTATCGGGTTCGTGCAGCTGGGCGGCGGGCACGATGCGCCAGGTATTGAGCCGAACCGGAACGTTTGTTTGTCTTACAGGACTGGGCGTTCTTTGCCGATCGAGATGGTTGTCGGTTATTCGCCGCAATACGGTCATCCCCAACGAACGAATAAAAATAGACAAACAGTGCTTCTCACTTCCGTTTCCACGCATTCTGCAGACAGAAGTCTTTCTATCCTTTCGTTTTCATTTCTTCTGTGTTGATATTTCGCACGCCTCGCTGTTTACTCCCTTTCTTTCACGCTCTCTCACAAAACATATTGTGTGTACCTTGCCCGTCTTTTTTTTTCTTTCATATCGCGTGAGCCGTTGCTCGTGAAAACGGTGTGTGCGTGCTCGTGAAAACGGTGTGTGCATTTCAGCAGTCGTTTTTATCATCTTCACGCAGTCTTGCGCATGTGCTGGACGCAAAGGCTTCGTGGTTTGGGTGGTCATGCACGAAAATGGGCGCGTGGCATTCGCCCACCCACACACATCTATCTATCTATCTATCTATCTATCTATCTATCTATCTATCTATCTATCTATCTATCTATCTATCTATCTATCTATCTATCTATCTATCTATCTATCTATCTATCTATCTATCTATCTATCTATCTATCTATCTATCTGTCTGTCTGTCTGTCTGTCTGTCTGTCTGTCTGTCTGTCTGTCTGTCTGTCTGTCTGTCTGTCTGTCTGTCTGTCTGTCTGTCTGTCTGTCAAGTACAGCGAAATTGCGTACAATATTGAAATTAGTCTCTAATTACTCGTATTTCCTAAATAACGTGTTCTTTAACTTATACGGCATACATTCATATAAACCAATCGTATAAGGTGAATGTTCAAGGTATAAGGTGAGCTTTCAGCATGTGATTTCAAGTGAAGTCACATGCTGTAGGTGGATGGATGAATAACTTTGTTATGGTCCTTCGGTGCGTGCTTTTAGCACACAGCGGGCCGCTCTGACGTCGGGACAGAGAGACCTTGCCACGCCACCACGTCGCGGATAATAAACATACGACTGAAATGCTTGTTGTTCCAGTTACTTCGGTAACAAAACGCCATTTCTTTCACTGGTTATCAAGAGTGACTTGAACGCCTCTGCATTTACTAAGACATATTTTGGAAGTAACACTTTATAGCTAACTTGAGTTTGAAAAATTCCCATGTACAATTTTTTTAATTTTTAATTAGCCGCAACCTTAATTTAAGAAAAGGAATGAGTAAATATTGGTTCGTTAGCTCGTAGTGAGGTATTGGTGCTTCGGAAGTTTAATCGCACCAAGCCATTTTCTTTTGACAACTATTTATTTTACGTCTAAAACCAGATCATCAAGAAATTTCGGCAGTCGTCTAAAGTATCCCGTAGTCATATTGCTGAATATAGGTCAGAAAAACGCACCGATATATTGTTTTCTACAAGAATAATATAGGCTGACAACTCTCGCTTAGAGTTATTCGGCAATAAAAACGTATGTACCATCACTCTTTTCACTTTACATAGTACTACTGCATAAGAGAAAAGAGGGGGAGGGGGCATTTTGGTACCGAACTCTCGATCGTTTGCTTCCACTTCAGCAGAAATAGCATTAACAAACACATGCACCTTTATTTTTTAATGTCATCACATGCACTAATGTTTTCCTACTCTAAACAGGGGGTGCTTGTTTGTTTGTTTGTTTGTTTGTTTGTTTGTTGCCTCTAATCCATGGCTCATACCCACTCTGGGGGATTGGCCAAGAGAACATATAGTCCCATATGGACGATAACTGCACTATTGCTTACAACGAAAAAAAGGGAGGGGGTTGTACATTGAAGACAGTATATAAAAAAGAGAAAAAAACCGAAGATTCAGATAGTGAGAACAAAAATCAACAAGAAAGTAGACACTAATAGCTATATCTTGATTTTGGGAGCCGACCAGAGAGCCGATTTTGCCAACCCCGATTAATTTGGTATGTCACAAATTTATCCAGATTTGAAAAATTCTTTCTGATATGCATTCATCTTCTTCAATGACCTTCGTCCCTCTAAAAATGTTTACTTCGTTAAGTATTTGCTCATATCTCTTGTAGAACTATAAAATTTCGTGCGCCTGTCTTATGGTGTAGGGTTCTGCACACATTTACGATAATTTAGTCATCAACGTCATCGTAAAATCGTTTGAGGAAACCTGCATTTTTTTGTTCAAATATACGAGCTAGCTTGCATGCATGTGCGTATGTACAGAACTTATTTTACACAGGAAAGAAACACTGAAATAAGTATTCCACAGACGCAGTACGCATCTGTACACAGCGTACGTGTCCATAGTAAAAAAACCCTAGTCTATAGAATCGCGTTTGTATATACACTCATGTCAGTCTGGAGTCTCGGGGCCACGAGTCTACAGGCTTCGGTAGCTGAGGCAAATGCGACCGCACATCTCTCCAAACGTCATCAATTTGTACCCGCACATTCGCGTTCTGCACCCGCAAATAGAAGGCTCTGAGAAGCACTTGCCACTGTGGCGTTATCATTTCACTGAAAATATTCATGACTGCACTGATCTACTTCAGCATGTTTGAAAGCACAAATGCACGCATCTGCTATTTCGATATGCATTTATTCATGGAAGAGATAAATGAAAAAATAAGTACTCTATTCCGTATGTCAATACCGGCATACGAACCCACAAATAACAGCGTTAATATACATCACTCATCCAAATGAGATCCTGGTTCATGCTCTGCATATAGTGCGCGCACGTGGGGCTTACAAAACACTGTGCTGTTCAGACAAGCGATAATGTACAAGTGAGACACTACCCGAAGCGAGCTCTAAATCGGGTATAGCGAATAAAATAGAAATTAGGGTCTCTTGTTATAAAAAAAATGGGTGCAAGGGAAACTTTGTGTGTGCGTGCCTCAATTAGTATACTCGAGCTTCGTTCTTCCTATCGCATTGTGCACTGCTCCCTCACAACATTTTAATTTCTCCAAGTCGGGAATGATACTTCACCCAGGTGTCTAGCATCGAATCAGTTAGGTTGCTACATGCCACAACAATAATCGTTCGTTCGTATAAAGGCAACAGTGAAATATGGCAACGCAAAATGAGAAGTTAATTGAATAAGATATTAGATCGCAGATGAGAAACGGTTGATAACAAATAGCCTCATGATTGAGAAAGCATGAATTATTGCAAAACAGTGCATACAAATACGCATGTGACTTTCGAAGGCGTGTTTTAGAAACCCGCATTTCTGTGCACGTACGGTAACAAGTGTGCCTTTTGTAATTAGTGGTTGGCTTTAAACCACAAATTCGCTTTGATAATCACGTGTTCTGACGACTGATGGCAGCGCACGCCATCGATACTACTCAATATTACCAGAATATTACATGTTGCAATTTCAAGTCTGTGTACAGAACAAGTGTGTTTGTAAAACACATCATTTGCAGAGGGATGAAGTTGTTTTCATTGTATTTACAAGCAGATGAGTGGCTGTGCGGTAGGACACCTGCTTGCCATTCAAACGCTCAGGGTTCGATCCAGGCGCAGACCCGAAGATTTCAATATTTGTATTTGCATAGTTTTCAATTTCTCGGTCACGAACAAGGTGATTATTTTTTGCTCACAGCCAACGATGCCAAAATCGACACCAGAATTTCTGCGAAACGAGACATTTAACAATATCATATTAATAACGTATGTGGTTCTTCGAAGCCTCTGTCTTTGCCAACTGGACTATGCCGAAGGAAGGCCTCGTTGCTTTATCGATTATGATTATCTGTGGCATTCACGAAATTGGATTCTTTATGCAATAGGATGGCGTACCATGCCCTAAGCGATACCTGTTGTTGCGAGGAGACGCTACACCACGTCATTCGTGTCTGCCCGATATATAATAGTCCGAGACAGTCACTGCATGGCGTTCGTTTTAGCGCACTGTGACAAAAGACGAATGTCTGTCGAAACTCTTCTTGCATGTCGTCAGGAGAGGACATCGCAAGTGAAGGCGACCAACAAACTGAGGTTTATGAGAAAAAAACGAATTTGGACAAGCACCCGTGACAGTGGTGACGCGTACCATGCTATAGTGATGAACTGTGACCGACTGCGTGTTGGTGTGTGCGCTGTTTTATATGAGCTATTTTTTTCCTTTCCTTCCACTGCTTCGTTTACCTATCTGTCTCACGCCGTTCCCATGTGTAGGGCAAAAGACCAGCTGTGCTTAACCTGCGCCGTCCACGTGAATAACAAAAAAAAACTAGTAAACTCCAAAGTCACGCTGTTCTCCAATGCAAGGGATGGCAGTCAATTGAGGTGGAGGGCTAACTTTGCATAAAGATGACACAGCAGGGGCCCGATGACAATTCGCAAGTGGAGCGAGAAAGGGTGGTAGTGGGGGAGGTGCCTATATTGTAAAGGTAAAAAAATGTTGAATTTACAATAATGTACAAAACTAGAGTGAAAGTAATCTCGATATTTTTTGCACGTAGGTTACAAGGTTTCAGTTTACAAACATAAGTTGCAAGCGATAACACCATTCTGTGTGAAAACTGCCATGCTGGCCTCTATAGATGCGAAGTAACAAAGGAATTAGGAGGGGTCTAATTGCGCCCGGGGCCGCATAAAAAGGCCTTGCGTGCCGCACATGGCCCGGGGGCCATCGGTTGCCGATCCCAGCTTTCAAAAATGAATGCGAGTCCGTCAGTGTACCAAAGAGCCGCATGAAACCATTGATGACGTCATCAATAAACGAATCACCAAATTATGCAATAAGTACCTTCGGCTGGAAAGAAAAGGAAGTCTAAATAAATAAAGAAGGCTTTCGCTTTCTAGGTGCTTCGGGGCGAATGCAGAAGGCAGAGTGTAAAACTTTCGCTTAGTTTTTATCGCGCTTCACCATCCCACCATCTTCAAGAAGCGGAGACGAAGAAGACGACGCGCATAATATCGACTTTTGTGACAGCGACGTCGACGAGTTTCATCTTTCTTCCGTCACGCGATCGATGTCATTGACAGCCTACACCACAGTCGAGTAGACAGCCCCTCGAGGCGGCCAGGCTCTTAATAAAACGAGGAAGCCGTTTTGATTTCCCATTATTCATGCACGAAGGATATGCGTGCAAACAGCGATACTTTTTTTGTCTTTTACTCAATGAGCACTGTATCTTTTAAAAATGTATATTTCATACCTCAGGGTGCACTTCCATTTAGAAGTAGAACAGCACAGAAGTTGTTTAATAAAACTAACCATGGAAAATCAGATAGCGACAAGAAAGTGTACTGGCAAATTATTGGGAGAAATTTTTAGCAGGAAAACGACACAAACCGAGTCAACAACCAGATGACATTTCTATGGAAAAACCTGCGAATAGTCATTGTGTGCTCCAGCCTACGTTTTGGCACGTAGACTTGCAGGCCTGAAAACAAGACAACGAGTCAAAACATCGGTTCGAGCGCACAACCGCATTTTTTTTTCGTTGCAAACTTCCATCTTATTCTTCCTGTCGTTTTCGGGTGTTATTTTGACTCATTAAAAACTTGTCATAAAGCTTTTCTGCCAATTCACGTGAGTGGCTTATAGCTGAATGATTATAAAAGGAGTGATAAACATAGCTATTTCTTGGGTTTCTGTCACCAAGAGGGATTATACAGCGTATAAAGTCACGTAAGGGGAAGCATTAATCACTTTTACATATCTTACGGTGAACAAAACCATAAAGTTACGTTGTATAATTGCTAACGAGAGCAACCGTGATACAGAACTAATAAAAGAATGCAGGGAAACTTATTTGTGAGGCTAGATCATTTAACATTATCAAATTTTGCAATTGCTAGCGAAGAGCTTCTATATGGTCTAGTGGAAGGTTCAAGCCACTAGGAATGCAAAATTGGTTACTGCGTGACGTCTCAGTATAATATTCAATGCTAACAATAATGGGAAGACCATCCATTATTTCAAGTTATACTCACTATGAAGACAAGTTCAACGCGGTAGTGCGACCGAAAATGGTTTTCAAAGAACAATTATTGTGTAAATGGTGAGACGTTCGTGTCGGTTGAGAAAGAGGGAGAGTGGTTTAATGTTTATCAGATGCTATTTCATAAAATAAGCTGATCAAAGCGATATTTCTGTGGGCATCTAAGCAAGGCAGTGATAGCGAATAAATATTGTGAGGGCTATAAATTCGAATGTCGACGGTATGTTTCAGAAATGAAGCACGTGGTGAGGTTTTGAACATGTTCAAGGGCGTTGATTAGGTAGGCCTGGTGAAGTGATCAAAGTTGTGACGCAAGCACAAGTTGAGGACGAACGAATGCTAGGTAAGGAAATGATTTGATTGATGTTGGAGCGTCCTTGAGGTTACGTTTAATATTTCCCAGAGCGTAGGATTCCTGTGTTGAATATATATGCCACCTCGCCTTACTCACAGAAGACTAACCCGGTGCCTCCCTTTGAAAGGGGATTTAAGCTCACCGAGGAGGACGTCCGACAGCCTACCGGCGTCCTTGAGGAATCCTGACACCTCCTTGGAGCCTGGATCATCCTAAACTTCGTTTAACAATGTCAGGAATTTCGTAAGAACGAAGAGCTTCTTCAGCTTTAAAGTAGCTGTCTCTTCTGATGCTCCACAAGGAATACAAAGACCACGTTAAACTTTAAACGGTTGGGTCGACAACTGTTACAGGATCTTCAAGAGCTGTAATTTTTCAAGAAAAAGCTGAAACCTACAATTTCATGATGCCTTGTTGGACAACGTCTACTGCTGGGGAGCTTGTGGCACTCAGCAGTGCACTTCGAAGTATTGCAGTAGAGTCACCACAATAATGGGGCATACTTACAGATTAAAAGCCAGCCCTGAAGAGTCCATCACGAGCTTTACGTCGTGGTGCGCAACAAGAAACAGTCATGAAATCAAGAAAAGTATATTAGTAATTTAAAGAGAAAGGGCATGACAACTAATCGGGGACTTCCAAGCCACAGTTGCATCGACCGCAAAGAAAATGACAAATATTCGTCAATAAATGTTTATGAAGGTAGCATGAAAGAAGAGAGAGAGAGAGAGAGATAAAGATACAAAGAAAGGCAGGGAGGTTAACCAGACGCACATCCGGTTTGCTACCCTGCACTGGGGAAGGGATAAAGGGGAGAAAAGAGGTTGCACAAAGATGAGAAGGTACACACAATCACGAGCACACTCGGTGAGCACACACAGTTCACAGGCGGTCGCTCAGGTTTGTTGACTTAAGGTAAAGAAGCAGTGCTTTAGTTGCTTTCTGCGCAACTGAGGCAGATGTCCAAGGTCCTAGTATCTTCCGCACACAAAATGGTCCGGGGTCAAGTCGATTCAAAACCATCCGTAGCTGGCATCGCTGTGTGTCGTAGCAAGCGCAGCTGCAGAGGACGTGTTCGATGGTTTCTTCATCTCCGCAGTAGTCGCATGTAGGAGTGTCTGCCATACCAATGCGAAAGGAGTACACCTTTGTGAATGCAACACCCAACCAAAGGCGGCATAACAGTGTCGCATCGGAGCGGGAAAGTTGTGATGGTAGCTTTAGCTTTAGCGAAGGATCCAGTTCATAAAATTGACACCTTTGGAAGCTGGTAGACGACCAGAACGTGCGTGTGAGATCTCGAGCCAGCAGGTAAAGTTGTCTTGCTGCATCATTCCTTGATAGAGGAATCGGGACTACACAGGTGTCTTCATGGGCTGAGCGGGCTGCATCATCGGCTAGTTCATTTCCGGTAATACCGATATGTCCAGGCAGCCACTGATATATAATATCATGCCCTCGTGCTAGAGCTTCATGATGGCAATGTCTTATTTCTTGTACCAGTTGGTCATGGCTCCTCCTACGCATGGCAGACTGCAAACTCTGAAGCGCTGCCTTCGAATCACAGAATATGACCCATTTTCCTGGACGTTCTTGAACGAGATATTGTAAAGCAGCCCTTATAGCAGCAAGCTCTGATGCCGTAGATGTAGTCATATGTGACAACTTAAATTTGATTGTAATTTCTGCAGCCGGAATTACAGCGGCACTTGATGAGCTGCTGGATGAGACGGACCCATCAGTGTATATCTGCGTTCGGTCTAAGTACAACTCATGTAAACTATTTCACTATTAAAAGCAGCTGCAGCAACCAAGAAGCTCTCGCTAACCAGGGATATAATGTTTTGAGTGTGGAGTATGTCAAGTTTCCTGGATGCTTGCCTTCACCCTTCGGATCCGCCACTTCATGTTCCTTCCGGATTCTCCCTATCTGAAACGACAACCCTGTGCCACCTGTGGCTTGAGGAGTCATTCATGAACAGCTTTGCTACAAAATCGGCATGGCTAACAGTGCTTCTTTTCATCACTGCGTCAACGAGGAAGCCATCGCGCACATCCTGCTTGATTTACCGCACTACACCTCCCAGGGACAACAGCTCTCAGCTACGTTAGCACGCCTCGATGATCAGCTGCTTTCCGAACAATTAATATTGAACCAGAAATCACCGAAGGCGCTGCTGAAGTTTCTGCGGTGAACCGGCTTAGCTAAACGACTACCACACTCTTATACTTAAGTGTCTTATTTCATGCACCACACCCGAAGAGTGACTTCGAAGTACGTGATGTAAGGGAGATCAATATAAGTTTCAGTGGAATGCTGACGCGAACAAAAAACTACAAATGTGAGTTTTGACAGTGACGAGCACGCCACCACTTCTTCTGTTGTTGGTGCAATTTAGTACTTCCGATTTTGTAATATTCTTATAAAGCTAAGGTTCGGTTGTTATTAAAAAGCCACAGTTCTAATTATCTAAATATGAGCATAGTTGAAAGTTCTTTAAAATCAGACTTTGTATGTTCATAAATGATATGTATAGCTTGGTTGATGCAGCGTCACGTGACGCAATGGGTTGAACGGGTGAACATTGATCAGAAATACATGCAAGTGGTCGGTTTAATGCTCTTACTGTATGCGATCCTGCGTAGTACACGTACACCTAATTGTCGATTTGCACTGTCAGCAGTAAGCTTCCATGTGGTATCTTTTATTTCGCAAATTCCAGTAGCTCTTTCGTAATTGCACATGTGTCAAGTGAAGGACCTTTGCGTACGGGGAACATGCTTTCTTTAAATATTTGTTATCGCGAGCTGTTCATTTTGGAAAAACGAAAGCTTTGCAGTGATAGGTTACCACTTTTCGTCTTCGTGTAGACTGAGAAAGTGGGCTCAGTAAATTTTGAATGACTGCAACGTGATCCCAAAGTGCGTCGAGCACAATTCGAGGACGTGGCCTAAGTACGAAATCTGTGTTTCCGTACAGTTATCAGAAATTCTGAAAAGAAAAGTAAATTTGTTCAAGTCCGCCTTGGTCGAACAGTGGGTGCTTGGCAGCTGATTCAAGTCGTGGGTTCGATCCTGTTCCATGGAGGCAAAATAGTGATGGGCCATGTACTTTGCGATGTTAATGCACTGTACAGAACGCCAGACAGTCGAAATTTTTAGAGCACTACATTACGGCGTCTCTCATAATCATATCGTGGTTTTGGAACGTACAATTTCGAATAATATTGTACAAAATGTGTGCAACGAAGTCTATTTTCAGTATCATTCCAACCATGCTCAATAGATATGAACTTGTCGAAGTTATGCGTGGTATCAGCTGATCCACACGATGTGGCAACAGGGATAGTTCTTGAGGCAATACTGTCGATTTCTATGACTCGAACTTTGTCAGATAGCAGTTGAAGTTTCACGTAGATGAAAGCTTGCCAGTGTTTAAGGGCCAGCATGTCCTTCATAATGTTGTGTCGACTGGCTTAGATTTATTTAACAATCTCTAAAGACCTTTGGAAAGCTACTGTTAGTGTCAGGCCTAGGGTTAGTTTTGACGTCTACAGAGAGGATGAAGAGTAGGTGACATACATATGGCATTAGACAAAAGGGAGTTTTGGAATAGCGCACCGCGAGCCCTTGCAGTACGGTCGCTGCCACTGCGCATGCGTCGTAACGCGAGCCAGCGTTCACGTTCGCGGACCGCGCACAGAAAACCCGAAATTGCGTGCGGCCATCGCGGCCCGCATGTGGCCCGCAAGCACTGGTTTCGAGACTACGGTGTCACTGCGATCGTGCGTTGCGGTGCAGCAGGGCAAACGCTATTCTAAAACTCATATGGCGCCCGCAACGCCCGCAGCACTTGCAAACGGTATTCTAAATCTCCCTAATATTTGCATTGGTCGAAAGACCCGCCGTTGTGGTCTAGTGTTTAAGGTACTCGGCTGCTGACTCGCAGGTCGCGGAATCGAATCGCGGCCACGGCGGCTGCATTTTCGATGCAGGCGGAAATGTTGTAGGCCCGTGTGCTCAGATTTGGGTGCACGGTAAAGAACCCCAGGTGGTCAAAATTTCCGGAGCCCTCCACTACGGCGTCTCTCATAATCATATGGTGGTTTTGGGACGTTAAACCCCACATATCAATCAATCAGCGATACAAATAGCTAACCTGGAAGAGCGAACATGGTGAGTGCTTCATCCCACCAGTGGTATTGAGCCCCGCTCAGTACCGCTTGCAAATCGTCTTATATAGCGTCCATCCCACGGTGCAAGAATACTTTTGGTGAGCGAAGGCCGTGAAGCGAGCGCTTGGTGAAGAGAGACCGATTATGTTCTCGTTTGCAGCGTGCCGATAGATGGCTCGCCAGACCGAGGACCATGTCGGGCTGCTGGCGAATTCCGCAACGCACATCCGGCACGTCAGCGACGGTTTCTAAATCTGAAAAAAAAAAACGGTAATCGTGTGATATCAACCACGTGACACGCATAGAGCAGCACCGCAGAAGACGGGGTGATAAGGGGGGAGGTTGGCTGTGCGGCGAGGGTGTTGTGGCGACGATAAGTGAGCACCGCTACTTTCTTACGTCACGGGGCTTTCCTACACCGAGAAGGGGGTAGGGGAAGCCGGGGCAAAGTTTGTACCGCCATCCGCCAGACTCCTAACGAAGCAGAATATTATAGGGCAGCGGATAGTCCCGGCGTTGGCTCACGTAACCTATTCTTGCACCGTGGTCTAGCCAGTGCAGAAAGCCGTATCTGTTCCGGTAAATGGCGTTGATCGCCCTTAGCGACGTTCACTCATATACGCCAGCGCTGAGGCAGGCCCTGGAATGACACGTTCCTCCTTCTTTTGGCGTGTCAACTTACAAGCAGTCTGAACGAACACATAAAAAATCAAACAATGTAAAAATGTCAGCGGAAATGAAGCCCTCAGTCTTTATCGACGCTTGATAGAACATCCAAAATAAAAATAAAAAATCAACCGTATGTTTGATATTGCGGTGTCGTGACTACATCGGCTTCGGTTACGAAAGCCCCTCAGGACTAAAATTTGCTCGGGTCGCGACAGCACTCCCGCGGTATAATTTTCCAACTCGATCGATCTCCGCTTCGCCTATGAGTTTTCGGCCTACAGCGTAGGAGCGTGAGAAAAAACGAGTGGGAGAAAAAAAACGCCTCCGGCAATGCGTATTTCTCACAAAGTCGCTTGTCACAACTAACTTTTTAATGATCGGGTTACTATTCTCGCTACTCCTTGACCAATAAGAAGAAGTACAAAGGTATGTCAGGAAACGCTGTCTGCAGATTTGATAGAGCAGTGAATGGCATATTAATATGCTAATTTACGCCACTACCACTGCGTTGCGATTTTGTGCTCGTTTGTGTGCGCCCTGAATGCTATACTAGTATAGATTTGCGCTTCTGCTTGAATTGGCCTGAATTAGTTATGATTGTACGGATATCTTGGTTTCGTGGTTGCCTAATAGGTTGGTAACTCAATGGTCTTTTTTTTCAGTTGTAGGATTCTTTTTCCATATAACTAAATCGCACCTATTTTCGCTGTTTGACACAGAATGCTCCTTTTCATCAATTATTAAGCACATAAACCTGTTTTTGTTTACAACCGCCATGCATAAACAAGATTGAACGGAAATTCGGGAGCCAAAATGCTTTATTACAAGCCATAAATTTATTGCAGCGCACTGCGTTTTGAGGCTATCAGCCCATTCTTCTCAATGAAGATTATCTACAACATTTAGTAATTGCGACTGATGTAACAAATGAGTGCATGGCCTTTAGAATTGAAGACAACAAATCCAAATAAAAAAGAAGCATTTATTAAAGAATCAGCAGGCAGTGTGCTGGCTTTTTATGCAATTTTGAATTAATATTTACGCTGTTTAGGTATGGCCCATTCTAAACACCGATTATTGTAGCGACTACATCAATTACTGTGTTCCCTTTCCTTGGCTCGCCCGCTAAGTTAATAAGCACTTTCTATCAAAGCGATTTTTCTAGGCTATATTGTCTTTTGAACAGTAGAAGGCTACAACTTGTAAGCAGTTGAAAATCTAAAACTTTGTTGTTTTCTACTGGAAATTCTTTAAAGGAACTATGCCATGGTCATCCAGCGTTTAGCGATTTTCGGTAAGTAATCGAACTAGAATGTCTGTTTAGTCTACACGACTCCAAAGGAATATTTTAGTGCCGAAATAAGCCACCGTTAAAAAATGGTTCCTACTACTGGTGAACGTCAGTTTGCCACAGCATGTGTGGCGTCGTTTGCTGCACGAAGCGGCATCCTCGTCTTTCACCAACCAAAGCTTCAGCCACTGAACATCGTTCTATACCAATTACAAGCTGAAGGAAGCTTATATAGATGCATTGCACGCACAGCTAGGCACGGAGCCAAATCAATCTCCGGAAGGCGGATGGTCGCACAGCGAACAACTCGTTTTACGTCATGGCTCGCAAATGCAACTGGGCCAGACTCTCCGGCCGCCCGCGTGCTTATATAAATATTCAATTATAAATTTAGCGCTCGACCAAACGCGCTAATATTTCACCGGCTTGTTTGCGAACGCGCATTATTTACCCATATAACAGAGATTAGGACCAAATATTGGGTGTAATGGCACCTTTAATGGCAATTGTCTTAACAAAGGCAAGCTTAGTTGTCGGAACGTTAACTGCTGCGACGTCCACTGTTCAAGAACTTCACCGAAATTTGTGGCAGACTGAGATGGTATTTCGTATGCTTGCCTTCCCTTACTATGGCAACGCGTGTTGTATAATACGAACCTATGTTGCTTCCTGTCCTCCGCGCAAACAGGGACAATGGCCTAGGTGTGAACCATAAGCTGAAAGCTGTAAGCTGAGAAACCTCAAACTAATTTATATATCTGTTAGCCTACATTATCCTGCCTGCGCAGGGCATACTTCATCGAGAATAAAAAAACTGCGCCAGCTTGGCAATCACCTTCACCTTCAGAGCACCTCTCGTGCTAAGGAAGAATAAAGCCTCTATTTATGGATTACTTCTTTCGGTAAGGGTGACCCAAGAAAGCAAAAAAAACAAAACCTGCCAATCCAACGAGTCGCAATAGCGTGTCAACGGTAAAAGAATGACGCCGTGAGCCCTTGATGCAAATACAGGAAACATACATAGAAATTTCTGCAACGGCGCACGCCTCTTCTCAGGCGACAAGCTGTCATCGGCTGTCACGAGGTGTCACGCCGTATGCTAGCGTTTCACGTTTAAATGCACTGTTTTCTATTTGTTTTACCCTTCTTTTATCCGCTAGGGTAGTTCGGGCGTCAACGACCTCTTGGACTTTACTGGCCACTACGGTGACGACAGTTCGTTCATTTCCAGTGCTGGCTTAGGCAATCTGTTCGTCCCGCTGCACACAGTGAAATAAAAGCCGGTTCAAGGATTGCGACATGACGGCATGGAACGAAAATTTTAAGCGTCGAATAGTTCTGAACAGCTGCACACATGAGAGATTTTATTTGGCACTACGGCCGAGAAAATGCACATATGGCACTAAGTATGCGGCGTTCGAAGTGTCGATACCCTGAACAAAAGAGGTGTTTAACTGTGCTTGAGAGTGTGGAGTACCGACGTTGTCCGGGCTGAGTTCCCTGCAGTCCCTGCCAGCAGGCGACTCTACGAGTAGCAGCACTTAATAATGCGATATCTATATTCCCGCCAAGGTTAGTAATTTCTGCGCTCTTTTAACAGAAATACAATAAATGTTAAGAAAAAGAAATTAGACAACAATTTGTCTGTGGCACGGAACATTTTCTTCTTCTTACCTACATGCCCGGTTTTATTTCCCTGCGACATGCAGGGAAGGGTGCTTCAGCTGCACTGACGTCATCGGCTATTTTTGGGCTGTCACCGTCTTCACTTTATGGACTAGTGGTGAGCCGCGCCATTTACCCAGTATTGCTTGCACGCACCCATTTTTATGATGGATTGTTAAGACATGACGCAGCGTCACGATACGAGACACGGATAAGCCGAGCCCCTAAGGTGCCTCTCACCCAAAAGAGACAATAAAAAAGAGAAAGAAAGAAGGAAGGACGAGAAACCAGACATAGAAAGAAAAGAAGACGCAAGCGAAAAATAAAAAAAAAAGTTACACAAAGAAAGGAAAGACAGAGAGAGAAAGGAAGAAATAGAAATAAAGAAAGTCAAGATGGACAAAAGTAACTGATAGAATAGAGAACAAAAAAGAGATAAAAAAAGCAACAAAGAAGTCCACTAACCACTTTTTTTCATGCTTGGCGCCACCAGTGTGAAGCTGTCAATCGACTCCGGCGTCTCTTTTGCATTGTGCCTCTATTGGAAATACGCAAACTTTTTTTCTATCCGTGTGTTTCTTTGGACTGATGAAAGAATACAAATTAAGCAAGACTTTTTTTAGGGGCGAAACTTTTTATAACGGCACCCGTTCGTCCATCGTAGTCGTCGTGTGTAGCAATTGTTACATTTTGACCTCCAAGGAGGTACCGGTGGGAAATTTCTTCTGTGCGTTGTTGAACAATAAAAAATAGTGCTCATTGTACATGCCAATGGCTGCTAATGGGGAATGAGAGACATGAGCATTCGGCTTTTACTTAACGCGGACGCCGCAATCACCATTAGCAGCCACTCGCATGTACAGTGAGCACTATCTAACAGGAAAAGGTTGCAACGTTATACTCGCTGGGCGTAACCTCCTTGGTTTTAGAAAGGTTTAGCGAGCATTGGGTCGCAGTGCCATGAATACAGTGAACTAGTATATACCATGAACTCGAGGTGGTTAAAGGTGGGAAGTAGACCCGAAGCGCGAGCCGTAAGAAAGTGTGCGTGTGCCACCTCTCGTTTAGTCCTTGGAATGTCCGCTCGATGGCGGTGTTTCTATATAGGGAATATATGATGAAAAGATGCGAGATGGTGGTACTTGGAGTGTTGAATAGATGGACGAACGGACACACAGGCAGATGCATGGATGGACGCGTGAACGGACGCAGGGGCGGATGCATGAAGGAACGTAGAAACGGACGCACGAACAGACGCAGGCACGGACGGGCGGATGCACGCATGGACGGTCACACAGACGGACGCATGGACGGACGGAAGCAAGAACGAATGGACTGACGAATGCTTCGCCCCACTCTCCATCATTCACTCCGTGGATATGCTGTCAATTTTTCTGTTATTTAGAGCCTAATTAAATGAGCAGACAATGACACCAACGTATTCACAGCGGCATTATTTGTAGTCTTTAACTGCAATTTCGTCTTTATGGTATACATGTAAACAAATGGAAGTGGGCAAAAAGGCACGCATCATTCAATAGTTATGATTTCAGTTCCTATCAGTGGCAAGCTGTCGCTCGGTCCACTTTTATTCGCTTAAAGGTATATCGTAATATGTGCCTCATATATAACGACTGCAAATAAGGTTCACAAACTTGTTTTTGCCGTCAGCGTTGATCAGGTTGTACAACAGCGTTCCTTCGGATAGCATTACACAAAGGCTCTTTCGCGACGCTGTACCTAACTTGAAGGAAGAGCTGAGAAAATGATCCTGAAATGTCAGCAGTAACCATTAAAACTTTCCTTATAAATTACTTCTAAATTCTACTACGTTTAGTACGGAACAAATTTCCCTTACCTTCTATATCTTGCGACACTGGATAAAAAGCTTAAAACATTGTAGTTTATTTCTAATACACTTGGTTTCGCTATTCTGGTGGGTTTCGATAATGACAAAACTGACGCAATGTTATATTTTTAATGTTAAGACACCTCACTAGAATCTTGCTAGGAGCGAAAGTGTCTTTCCGGATTGGGTATTTCAACATAAGTCAATAAAGAAAATGGCACCAACAAACAGCAAATGCTATCCTGTATTTTGGCTTTCTTTACTTTAACTCCTTCCTCCTTTACGACATAGAAAGTAAGAAAGAAAGAGAGAAATAAATAATAAGTAATTGATTAAATAAAGAAAAACGGAAGAAAGAAAGAAGTATTATTTTTAGTAACACATTGAATTGTAACGTGGTTCTTACTTGTTCTGCATAAGAACCAAATTTCAAAAAAAAAACAGGGGCAGTGAACAGAATTTTTATTAGAACGTCGTTGTTGTGAAAATGACTCGGGTAAGCGATATAATAACAAAGAAAGAAATTTACACGATTGAAAGCACGCGTACGTGGTAGCCAACGTCGTGTAATGCAGTGGCGTTTAAATAATGTAATTGAATAAAAAAATGTTTACCTTTAAACAAAAGTGATTGGAAGGCATTTAGATGGACCTTTAAACTCGGTATCCAGAGGCCTTAAAAGCTGAACACCTGCAGCCCTTTTAGTTACGCCTACGTCGTGGTTTAGTGGCTATGAGGAAGTAAAAATAAAAAAAGAGAAATAAGACTGTTTATACTGTAGCTGCTTTGACATGTAAAAGAAGCATCCGTTGTGCAACAGAGACGAGAGGCTCCCTTTATAATGTTTTGCTTTTCATAGCTTGATGACGCATTCACTGTTATTTTGCCAGCTTCATACTCGCGACAGCGTCAAAAAAATTCCGCCATATCCACGAAGTGAATGATGATGAGTGGGCGAAGCTCCGGAGGTAAACCTGGTAAACCATGAATCCTCTGTACATTTTGCCCACTCGATTTTATTACATCGCTCCCCCTAGCGTACGTCGCCGCACTAAATCGAACGATTGCCTTCAACCAATGACACGCGCCATATGTGACATCATTCCTATTTTATAGGATCTCGCGTCTTTCATCAACTACAAGTACCGCTTTCTAGTTTATAACATCTTGCATCTTTTCATCATCAGCTACAAGTACCACCATCTAGTAAACACTACAAGAACTAAACGAGAGGTGGCTATATACAGGAGACAGTACCGCCATCTAGGGAACACTGCAAGAACTAAACTAGAGGTGGCTAGATGGATGGATGGATGGATGCTATGAGCGTCCCCTTTATAACGGGGTGGTGACAAGTATGCCACCAGGCTCGACAAAAAAAAACCCTTTTTTTCTTTTTTGATGTTGGCCTAATGCCTCTACTTCGATAAATTCTATCTTAATGGAAAAAAAGGTAAATTTTCAGCTTAAGTTCTCTGCCATTTACGGCACACTGTCCATATTTTATTTTTCCAATATTTATTTTTGTCCTTTCTCTCTAATTTTCTGCCACCAATACTCTAACCGTCTCTTACTTATTTCAATCGCGGGTGTGTTCAGCTTTCCATTGTTGTCCCTAAAACCCAAGGCTTCCTGTAGGCTCGTGCCCAAACGTACACCTGGGTGGATATCTCCACATTCAATCAGAACATGCTACGCCGTTTCCTTATCTTTCCCGCAGCATGTGCATTGTTCTTCTTCTTTACTGAATCTTGCTTTATAACTACGCGTTCTAAGGCAACCCGATCTCGCTTCAAACAGCAAAGCGCTTCCCCTTGAATTATCGTAAAATGCCTCCCTCCTTATTTCATTTTTGCCCTTTCGGTAGTTACTCAAAGCCGGTTTTTTCTCCATAGCTGCCATCCAGTAAATCCTCTCCGCCTCCCTGACTTTTCCCATAACGCTCTTTGTTGACATATGGCTTACAATACCAGCCGTATATTTACTAGTGAGTCTTCTAGTTCTTTTTCTCCACTGTGTGTCCACGCTCTTCCTATACAAATAACGGAACACCTTCTCTGCCCATCTACTCTCCTTCATATTTCTTAGCCTTTCTTCGAACCTTATTTTGCTCTGCGCTTCCCTCGCCTCAAAACCTGCCCACCCCATATCGCCCTTTACAGCCTCGTTTGTCGTCTTCCCGTGAGCACCCAATGCGAGGCGTCCCACAGTCCTTTGATTTACATCCATTCCCGATTGCACCTCTGCCCTCATGCACACCACTGAGTTCCCAAAAGTAAGCCCTGGCACCATTACACCCTTCCACAGACCTCGAAGCACCTCATACCTATTGTATCCCCACAACGCTCTGTGCTTCATTATTGCCGCATTCCTCTTTCCCTTTGCTGCCGAGGCTTTTTCCTGTACCTCCATGTATCTATCACTCTCATTTACCCATACTCCAAGGTACTTGTATTCGCTTACCCTCGGTATTTCTTGGCCTTGTATTGCCTTGTATTGCTTACCCTCAGTATTTCTTGGTATTTCTTGGCCTTGGATACAGGGGGCGGTACCGCCATCTAGTGAACACTGCAAGAACTAAACTAGAGGTGGCTACATACAGGCTATAGGGGACGCACAGCCCACGCCCTTAGGAGCTTCGCCCCTAAAACTGTAGAAACACCTGCAAGAAAAATGTACCCATGGTTCGTCTTTATGAACATTGTGCGCTGCTCTCCTGAATTTATGAACGTATTCTGCCAGCGTCTCTTCCCGTACGTGGCCTTGTCCTGTGTGAGCGACGAAGTGCAACTCAAAGCATTGACACTCCGTATTAATCCGTCTTTATATCAACAACGCGTACGTCACGCGTGTTTTTGTCGTAATTTGTAAGCTGTACCTTCACTCTGTCCAAAAAATAACAAAACCAGAGTTGCCCCATTGGCTTCCTAAAGCATCCTGGTTGTATACTCCATGCTGCGCAGTAGTATTGAACCATAAATGTCTGTGATTATGAAGAAATGCGCTGCACAAGTTCTGCGTTCCATCTCTGACGTGGATGCGCCTCGACGGTGAAATTTACGGGCGAGATTTGCCAGCGTACATCGTACTCACACACTGGCGCGTTTTTCCGCGAAAGCTGCTTTTACAGACATAGGCCCAGACATTAGAACTTCCAGCAGAGTAGATTGTCGTAAATCTTATTCTGCAAGACACTTCGGTGCTAGTAGGTGTCTAGAGTCGCGACAGCCGTATAGTAACTCAAATTAAGCAGTTCGCCCAGTTTTGAAGCAAAACTGAGTCATCTCAGACGTCACCTTTCTTTGCAGGAGCTCATCATCGCGCGTGGCGCTTTATTTTACGTAATTATATACGCCTACAAACAAACGCGCGCTCATGCTTCTCCGTTAACAGACGCCAATTTCGGCCGCAGTGCTCAGATGCTCACGGAGAAGTTTATTCTCGGAGGTGATGCAAGAATATATGCTCGGGTAGCATTAGAAGCACTCTTAATCGTATGCATTACCGATCGTTCCATGCCTTTGGTGCCGACGAAATTCTCTCTTCAAACAAAGATTTGAACTGTTACTTTCCTGTTTATATTGCCACATTTTTTGTCCCAATTGTGGTCACTGTCGGTTGCCAGAAACACTCGAACATATATTTTGCAACTGTCCAGCATATGCAAGCGAACGTCAGCAACTGATATCTTTGATTGGCCGATATATTAGTCGACCATTACCGATGAGGTTGTGTTAGGTCCTTGGCCTGACGCCAGCAGCACACATGTGGTTATACGAGCCGTCATCGCTTTCTTAGAAGCCACTGGACTGGATGCACGTCTGTAGAGTTACCCAGCCTAATAGGAACATATCATCTTTCTACCTTACCATCGTCATTCATGACTCTTTTACTCCCCAGTCACCCTTCCCCAGTGTAGAGTAGCAGGCCAGAGCAAACTATAGCTCAGGCCAACCTCTCTACCTTTCTGTAAATAAAATCTCTCTCTCTCTCTCCCTTCTTCAAATTTCGTTGTCGCCCTGTTACAATGCAAGTAATTCCCATCGTAAACCACGTCTGGAGTGCTCCAGAAGCTTCAGAACTGTAGTAGATTGTTTTGTTAAGATTAAGCCCACTTTGATAACATTGCAGATTATTCCAGAATCTACGTTGCTGCTAGCTATAACGCTAGAATATTCGGCGGCACGTGTATAAATGCCGACGCGCTGCGACACTTGTCAGTTGATCGACGGCCGATGCTGTGTTCGCCGCTATCAGTGCTGTGTGTGACGCTGTATCCTGACCTTTTTATTGAGCAACCACAGGTTCGACCGAATAAAGAGTTTCATCTTCGATCTACAGTCTGTTCTCTTCGTCGACGTCACGACCCCGTGACAATATTTTTAGGCTTTTATACGAGCCAAACCAGAGCATTACTAGAGACGCACTGCGAATTAGCTTTACATCCCGTGGCCAGGATTGAAAACCACGCATTGTAAGTGTGCCACTCTTTATAACAAAAATTTGTCCGCAGGGATAATGCAGTGATTACGGCACTCAGCTGCTGACGCAAAGGATTGGATACCAGCTTTGACTTCCTCATTTCCAGCGATTCAAGATGACAAAAGCCCTTGCACAGTGCAATATCAGTGCGCGTTCAAGAGCCACCAATGGTCGAAATTGTCCGTAACCTTCCCTGTTGTGTGCCTCGTAATCATATCAATGTTGACGCTTAAAATTCCCACATATTATACTACCGCTAATGTTTTAACCTGGCAGCTCATTCTGAAGAGCGATCGTTGATGTAGGCGAAAATGCTGTATAGGCCCGTGTGCTCAGATTTGGGTGCGCATTAAAGAACCTCAGGTGGTCCAAATTTCCGTAGCCGTTCACTACGGCGTCTCTCGTAATCATATGGTGGTTTTGGGACGTTGAACTTCTTATATCAATCAAAGAATCAATTAAGAAGATTGGTAGTTCATGCAGAGCAAACAGAAAACTTTTTATTTATAAATAAATACGATGAAACGGCTCACGCTCTTTCTCTTCTCTTCTCTCTCTTTTTCATGTCCCGTTTCGCTCCCAGAACACGTGAGATGATCTGTCCGGCTTGGGTTTCACCGAATCTGATGGGTGAGAGAACGAGGGCGAAAACAGAGATCTATATAATGAAAAAAAAGAGAGACAAATAACATAGAACAATGAGACAGCATAGTAGAAAGAGAAGAAAACAGAGAAAAAGAGAGAATAAAATAACAGAGAAATAGCAATAAAGAAGAAATTAAAATAAAACAACGTAGGCCACCGTGCTCCGCAATTCTTGTTGACTTTCCACCAGTATAGACATCCTAATTGTTTGTTGTTGTTTTTTTTGTTATATGGACGCGTGATATTTATTCAGAAAAACGCAGCCTATTTCACGCACGTTCGGAACAGCGTGGCACGTTTCCTTTTCAGGAAAGACAAAATTGCTTTGCCCGCCGCACGCGCGTGGCATATCAAAGCATTCCGGAAACGTGTTCTTTCAAGCCCTCATAGTCTGCGTTTTGTAAGACGAGAAAATAAAAAAGGCTTAAAATGCTTTTCTTTCAGAGAGAAAAGAAATGACAGTTTTATGTTTCATTTTGTGAATCCTCAGCACGTACCTTTCAGCGTTTAGGTATAATGTTTTCCTGAAGAAGCGCGATGTAACGATGCTTTGATAAGGTACCTAATGGGGAACCTATGCGAAAGAGGTAGCTCGGAATGCATTTTCGTAATGCCACCACGCTGGCCATTTTGTGCTATTTTATAAATATTAATAGGTCACTGCTCCATTTCGCGTGCTGTGTCACCAATGCTCATTCAGGTACCAGTAGCAAGCAACGATGACCACGAAGTCACGCGCAGTTCTTTTTTTTTGTTCTTTAGTCAATGAATAAAAAAATTATTACCCGACAAAAGGAAAGTGATTAGCTTTTGTAGGGTCCCGATTCTGTTAAAAAATATAAAGCACTCAAAAGAAATTTTCATAGTGGGACATTGGCTCTGCTAAACTTTTAACTTCTACTAGCCACAGATCTTTCTTTGAGGATGCAGCTTACTCACTGCATACGTATACTTAACAGCAAAATTTTACAGAATAGAAAACTCTAAAAAGAAACCTGCATTCCCTCTTTTTGTGGTAACACAGCTTCCCATCAAATGTTCTATCCTGCAATTATAGCCTCCTAAATGCTCACCGACGAAATTTGAAGCGTCGTTCACTAAAGGGCAAACATTTCTGTTCGTAGCAGAGATCACGACACGTAAGTTTTCGCTGTCGAGTGTAAATGAGCTATTATATTGAACTGATGAAAAAGGTCAAGCTGTGAATAATGCTTAGTGATGCAGAAGGGTTCATGACAGACTATCGCCAGAGCATTGATAGCACAAGCCCACTGGTCACGATGACTGCTTCTGATTGGGTGGCGGCAAGATTCCCGCACCTAAGAATATTACACGGTGAGCAGAGCTTGTTATTCGCTATGCAGACATTATCATTCTTTGTGCGCTCGTATCCTTCACTTGTTTTTTTTTCTTTGAATTACGAACAAGAACTAAGTCCGAAGCTCGTTTTTCAGCAGATTTGGTTGCAATGTTTACTATTGCAACTGACCTCTCTCGGGTGCTTTTGTCCATAAAATGACAGTGCCGATTTGCGATTTCCCCTTCCCCTTTTCAGTGTGACGGGCAGTCATCAGGAGTTTTTCTTTAGTTACCCTTCCTGTGTTTCACTTATCTTCTTTTTTTCACTTTCAACACACACGAATGATCGAACACTCCCGCGTGCGAAATTTTGCACTACTTGACTTAGCCATTCTAGATTTGTCTTGATGTGAATCGTCACAACATTATTGTTACAAATTGGAAGCATTAAATCAAATAATTGGAATGTTCAAAGACACATGTCATTTATCAGCGCTGCTGAATTCGTTTTTTTCTGCCTCAGTCGCTTCGTTCGGCATGCTAAATGTTTCTGGCCATTGTCTTCAACAGCACTGCGATGAACTTAGTGTAGTCACACGGTTCTGCATTAGTTCGAGACAAGTATATATATATATATATATATATATATATATATATATATATATATATATATATATATATATATATATATATATATATATATATATATATATATATATATATATATATATATATATATATATATATATATATATATATATATATATAATAAGTGATCGCCATAAATTAACATTGTCTAATCTGTCTTAAACAGGTGTCGTCGTTATATATAGCTATAACAGTGGCGTAGCTTAGCTGAGAGAATGACTACACTCAACATGTTGACAATCTTCAGTCTTTCTCTTCGATGCCCGGTGGTTCTGACCGCTAGTGCAGAGCAGGAGTTTCTTCCTCGACCTACTTGCTCCCTCCATCTATTTTTTTGTGCGGAAACTATAGTTTTTGCATTAATGCCGAAAATGTACGCAGCTTTCTCTTTATAGTCAACTCCCCATTATACTGCGAGTGCCCCTATTCGGAAGGCGCGTTATGGCGTGCTTTGCTTTTTTTATTTCTCACGCTTTTTTCTCCACTTGAATGTTCCTGCCGTTCCCATTTCCGCAAATCGGATGCCCCTTTTGTTCAGCTTTCGTGCCGCCTGTCATCTAGGAACTTAGTGCGGCATACTGGGCGGTTCTCTTGACTTCGGTGGTCGTTGCCTTCGTGCACTCTGGCCGTGCATTCCGTGTTCCTCAAGCTTTTGTGGGCTTTTTTAAGGCTTTCGCGACTCAGTGTTATTTTACTTGCTGGCGTGACACACTTGCTACAGCAGCTAGCAGACATCAGTGAGTGTGGCGAGCATGGATTCTTTGCTGGCACTCTCGAACGAAGTGACCCGGAACAAGAAGGATAGAGTGAATAGGCGAGTGACACGGACACTCGAGAAGGATTCCGAATCAAGATGTAAAGAAAAAGAGGGGTGGGGGGCTTTTTTTTTTCGCCCTAGTCTTGTCAGTCCCCGAAGTCTTTTAACCGCCATCCATCTTTTTTGTTCCCCTCTTAGTACTTCTTCGCCGGTCCCCTAATTCAGACTGAAGCCCCGGCAAGCAGTCACGAACACTGCGCCTGAGAAGAGCGTGGATGGAGTCAGCTGTGTTCAACGACTCTGCAGAGAGGGAAGACGATGAATGAAGGCAGTTACATTAGTGGAATCCTTAGAGGGCTCAATTATCTGCACTCTTCAGTAATAGGGGAATAAAAGAAAAGGAACTGTCAGCAAGTGTGAACATACTTGTGGGGTGTCTTTGTCAAACCAACTATTAACAAAATCGTCTTTTTCTTCTTAATCACTGGATTAATTATGTCAGTTACAGCATGAAGGGTGCCCAGTGACATTCCATCCACAGAGTGAACTATATCTATGAAAGAAGAAAAAAAAGTTTGTAGAAATTGTACAATGCGATTGAAGCCCATTATGTGGTCAGAACATCAGAGCGCGTAGAAGGATTTAAAGTACTGCCTGTTAAGTTCTGATTTCAAGCTACTCCATCAGCCAGCCGAACTGCTTCGAAGAAGTTCGCATAGGTGAAAAAAATTTCTTGGTACCAAAACATCAAATGTTGACAAATCTTCGTTCTTGTGTTACCTTGGCGCAATAAGTAACGTGTTGGGCCGACACTGCTGACTTCACGGAGTATTCGCTTACGAAGACTGACAGCACGGTACAGCACCCTTTTAACCATTTCCGCTTCATCATTTCATCTAACCCCTGCAAACATTTCTCGCCCCCTGTTCATTCACATCGCTCTTGAAGTTGCATCTCATCACATACTCTGCAATGTTTCCCCTGGTATCTTGTTCTGCAAGCCAGTGTCGTCCCTAGTAAACACGCGCAATTGATGGCTGTAAAATACAAAAGCTGCAGTTGGTCATGGTGAATGTTTCTGAGTTGGCTCTTTCCATTCAGGTTGTACGTTCACTGAGCATAGGGTATTGGCGTGTAGCCATGAACATGTGCTCCACATATTCGCAAATACAGCAATGGCTCCTGAAGTTGCAATAAAACAAGTTATACATGAAGTTTAACGTTATTGTAAGTATTTCATGACCCCGTATTACAATGGGTACAAGTTTTAAATTTCTTCAAGATCAAACAATAGCAACACATCTAGAAAACAAAGGACGAATGGTTTTATAAAGGCAAAACCGCCACCGTTAAGAAGGTCCACAATGCACGCACGGAACTCCTGCATACCATAGCGCTATCTATCTTCTCTCTATTTAGTGGTGCTCGGCTTCTCATCCGAGATCCATCGGTTCAATACAAGCCTCGACGGTCTCATTTTGACGGAGGCGAAACTTCAGAGGCCAGTGTATTGTGCGATTTAAGGGTACCTTGGAGAACATCGAGTTTTCGTAATTTCCGGAGACCCTACACACTCGGCACCCGCCATAATCGTGTCATGCTTTTATTAAGTAAGACTCAATAAATTACTATGTCCTTCCTCTCTCCTTCGCAGTGGTATAGTCAGGGTGAGCAGTGGAAGTGCCTCGGACAGGCTGACCGACGTTTCGATAGGAGGAACTATCTTCGTCAAAGGCACCTTGTCATCCTTCGACACGCCAAGGATGACAAAGTGCCTTTGGCGGAGATAGGTTCTCCTATCGAAACGTCGGCCAGCCTGTCTGGGCACTTCAACTGGCAACCTTGACTATCCCGCTACGTGGTTCCATCTGTCGGCTCCCATCTAGATTTTGGCTCTCTCTTTCACGTATTGCGAGTGTAGCTCCGCAATACTGGTAAAACTATCGCAGGAGCGAAATTGCGAACGCAAACAAGGGATGGTGAAATTGCGGAAAATAAAGCCATGGTCTGCAAAGCTGGGAAATGCAATCTCATGCATAACCTTTTCTTTTGAATTATGCTCAGCGCGCCGAAACCAAACCGCACTTCTTCACGTTTTCACTCAGTCTCCTATTTTCCACTTTCGTTTAACGCTGCTTTGTTCATTCAGTGTTACCATTTCGGTTCGAGTATAAATGAAATCTCCCCGCCCGACCCGTTCTACCAGCCCCCAAATGGGCTGTACGCATTCCTAGCAAATCGTATGCAGTGGTACTCTCCCTGTACCAGGCGTTACCTGCATACTTTCTTTGTCCTCTGTATGCAGCCACGTACCTCTTTTGATTCATTCTGACAGGCTCTAAACCCGCGCTTCAATGGAGCAACGCAATCTCATTTCCCTGCATTTAGCATCATCGCGTTGTGTCATACGTTGTTAAAGAACAAAGAGGGTCTGCTTCCCGTTCCTGCATCGTGCATATTGTGAGTTGTGATTGTGTCATTGTTGTTTAGCATTGCCTTTTTTTCTCGGAAACGTTTCTTGTTGCTTATAAGTTAACAATGAAAACAATGAAAGTAGTAACCACTGCCTCACAATTCTTTTTTTAATATTAGCTATAGCCTGCTATTTTTATGGTGGTATATATATATATATATATATATATATATATATATATATATATATATATATATATATATATATATATATATAATATATATATATATATATATATTATTGCGTAAAACACAGAAAAACGAGCCTTTAACTATACACTTCTCTCCTTTATTCATTTACGAGGGTCTCGTACTGGCAGACTTGGTGCCTTTAGGTTGTATACAAGGGACTAATGGTCAGCAGCCGGCTCGTAACAAGTTCACGTGCTGCTACGTGATGCCAAACACGTTCATAAAGACTGTGCCACACTCCCCACCATGGCTACTGGTGGCGCTGACTGACACTCCCACTTTTCAATTCACGTATATACCCAAAAAGGGGCTGGGGGAATAGCCGCTGTGGTAGCTCAGTGGCTGAGCATTGAAAGCGTTATTCGAAGGTCGCAGGTTCGGTTCCTGCCCACGGAAAGTTATCTTTTCGCCCACTTTTCTTTTCTATTACATTTCTATTTAAATCTATTTACTTTTCTATTTACACTACATCTTGGTCTAATAACTTCTCCTATACATTCCTTGACAGTATTATCTGTTATATCTCGTTATTATCGTCAAAACACTGAAAACGAGCCCTTAAGTATATACTTCTGTCCTATATATATATATATATATATATATATATATATATATATATATATATATATATATAAAGTCCGCATATCTTGCGGCTGGATTTCATGCTTGTATATGCGTGTGAAAGCCGAGCACGAGCCCTGCGGTGAGGTATCTTGACCGGTTGAAATGAGATACCAGAAACAGAAAGCAAACGATTGCCAAGTGTTGTGCACAACTGATTAGTAGCCGTGAAACGAAATTTCTGAATTTAGTACATGTGAAACATCTACATGCATCACTCAGTCTAAAAAGACAGAGAAGTCACATTCTGTGTGGTAAAGACAGAATTTATTTGATGCGAACGCATTTACTACAGGTAGACTGCAGTCTCTCACATGATCTATTCAACATAGTACAGTCTTGCATGGCTTGTTGTAACATATGGTTGTGCTTCCAAGCACCCGGCCTTCTTTTCGACAGTCTATATAGGCCGTTTTGTTCTTACAGCTGGAACTTCGCGTTCCTCGGCGCAGTTGTTTTTGGCATCTTAAGCGGAATGTATCTCGTAGCCTACAATTGAGCGTCTGGCATGGTAATTTACCGCCCCCAGGATAACTTCCAAACAAAAGCGCAACAAACTTGATTAGGTTTTCAGCAGACACTTTTTCTTTCTCGCAAATTAAGACTGCACATAGTACCTCCCCCCCCCCCAAAAAAAAAAACAAATCATTACCTTTCAGGAGAACTGTGGGGTCATTTTGCCTCGATTTGGTGTTCCCTTACCGCGAATCGTCTCAGTATCCGTTGTTGACACGAGGGCTTTTCAGTGATTATTATTACCGTTCGAACCACTATCGAACTGGTCACCCCACTCTTGCATCAGCAATACCACGCTATAAACCAAAGACATACAATTCTCACGCAATCGATAAGGCATGCCCCATCATCGGATATGTAATGAGGCACTAGAAAACCACTGCATTTTCACTAATTGAACAGCCAATGTAGCCGGCGGACCATCTCGCCACGGTGCCTTATGCTTACAATTGCCCCAGTAGAAAGCACTCACTGCACTTTCGAGGCTTCTCTCACTCGCGTGCTAGCTTACATAATCGAACATGCAAATGTACCGAAGCATGTCTTCGATGAAGCAAACAATTCGCATAATAAACTAGGCATTTCAACTCCGCAGCTGTTTAAGCTTGGCGAACTCCCAATTCACTCAACATATGTCATCATCATGGGCGTGCGTGAGGCAATAACTCGGCCGAGGCACTCTGTTTGTCCTTATCTTCATCATCAGCTTCTCTCCTGGAACACGTCCGCCCCGTGTAGGCTCTCCCGCTGCCTTGAGTGTTGCCTTGTTTATTATATCCCACTGTCTCGGGCAGACTAGGCGCTGCATGAAAATTCGCGTGTGAGAACACTGCAATGCGCTGAAGTCAGCCCCGGGTTTAAATCTGTCCGCCCATTGCACAAAGTGTCGCTGCGTACCTGATATTTAGCGCACGTATATATTATGCAACCATCGTGATACAAAAACTACAGGGATCGCAGAAGCCTTTTTTATAAAGAAAAATTGGTCCTGTATCGGTATGTTTCACTACAAATGTCGTCGAAAGACGATAGACTTGCGTCTGGAGAGAGTGAACAAAACGTTTATTTGATGTTCTGCGCGAGAAAATCGATTAATTGTGTTCTGGAGACGCTGCGTTAGAGTGTCTCGATCCGTGCAACGAAAGCGAACGAGCGCATCGAGGCACGTTAGACGCGAGTGCTATCTGGCAGTTATCTTCGAAAACGACGGGAGGCGTACACGGCCGTCGGAGGCGATAAGGTGTAGAACGCAGACGACGAGCAGATGCCACCACTTTGTCGCCTTAGCAAAGCGTTGGAAACACTTGCTTTTTTTTGTGAATAGCGTTGCATTGTCAGTGCAGCGTGGTAAACGCTACAGTCCTTAGAATTACTTATGTATGCTTTCTCTAGTATAAAGCCACACATACAGAATATTAACGTGCTGTTATGGTGCCTCAGTTATGCGCTATAATTGCTTTTAAAGACGATAGTCTTTCTTGGGGACATTCGACGCAAAAATTTTGGTCTGTCTGTCTGTCTGTCTGTCTGTACTTTTGTCTGTCTGTACACCCTTAACGGGACCCTGAACGGCATTCAAGTGACCAAACGATACTCCAAACAGCCGACCTCCTCCGCAGCGCCCACCAATATTGCTAAAGGTTCAGCGTTCATACTTGTGTGATTGTCAATTAAAAAGCAATTATTGCGTATGACCGAAGCACCATAACAATACGTAAATATTATGTGTGTATTTTTTACTAGAAAAGGCATACACAAGTAATTTTAAGAATCGTAGCCTTTATAACGCTGCGCTGGCCATGCAACGCTTGCACGAAACGGCAAGTGTTTCCAACGCTTTGCTAAGACGACACGGTGGCGGCACCTACACTTCACCTTGCGTTCTACACCTTATCACCTCATAGACGAGCGCGCCCGGCGCGCGCCCCGTTTTCCAGGATAACTGCCAGATAGCGCTCTTGTCTCACGTGTAAAGTGACTTGATGCACTCGTTCGCCTCTCCTGCACGCTCGAGGCACTCAAACGCAGATTCTCCCGAATACCATTGACCGGTTTTCTTGCGCAGAACATCAAATAAACGTTCTGTTCACTCTCTCCAGATGCAAGACTGTCGTCTTTCGACGATATTTGCGGTGTAACATGCAGATACGGGGCCAATTTCAATTGCAAACGCAAAAGTATGAACGCTGAATCTTCAGCAATATTGGTGGGCACTGCGGATTAGGTTGCTCGTTTTGGGTATTGTTTGGGGCTGTTTAGAGTATTGTTACGGCAGACAGACAGACAGACAGACAGACACACAGACAGACACTCAGACAGACAGACAGACAGACAGACAAACAGACATTTTTGCGTCGAAGTACCCCAAGAAAGACTATCATCTTTAAAAAAGGAATATAGACAGTTGTATCAGCTCACTCTCCATATCACTCTTAGATTGTGAAATCTCGTTTCTGGACGACACTTGATCACGGTGGAACCTTCTTCCCTGTATTTCTCTTTCCCTTCTTGTCTCTGGTATACATTATCTTCGTCGAATAAATGAAGTTTCAGTCTGTGCTCGCTTGTCTCCTCCCTTGTGTCCCGTTAGTTGCCACTCCCAATGTTTCCTGATGAACATATGCCAACTGGCCCACCTATTCACCTCTTTACTCTCCCGCTGCACAGATATATATATATATATATATATATATATATATATATATATATATATATATATATATATATATATATATATATATATATATATATATATATATATATATATATATATATTCTGATGAGGGCCAGACTCTAGGCCGAAACGTCGAAATAAACCACGTTGTGACCGCTCACGGAGGATCTACTGGACTATATATATATATATATATATATATATATATATATATATATATATATTACGGAAAGGAAAATTACCGAACGAAGTGCCAGGGTTTCCTAGCAGCTTCATTTATTTTATGGTTTGTGTGACGTGTTGACACCATGGCTGCACACGGGCGACCATTTCGATTCTACTGCCGTGCGTAGAGACAGAGAGATGAGGTGTGGAAAGGTAGGGAGGTTAACCGAAAAACAAATGTCTGGTGCTTCTCTGCACTGGGGAAAGGGTAAAAGGAGACAGAAAAGTAAAGAGAGAAATCAGAGAAGGAGGGATGGAAGTACAAACACTAACACGAAATAGTGGGACAATCCTTCAACGAGGTGGGTCGCTCGCAGGAACTTCCACCGCGCCTTCGTCGCATTCAGCCGTAAGCCGTTCACGTGTGACGCCAGCACAAAAGCATTGTGCGAGTTATTGTTAGCTGCTTTTTGCTCTTTCGTGCATGCCGTATCGCTCACACCTCATGATCGATATTAGGGTATGCATTACGAGGAAACAGATGCGTGTTTTATAGGGTGTGACAACAGTACAGTTCCTGAGCCCGTCAATACTCCAGAGTTCTGCGGATTTTCAGCTGTATTTGTGCAACTGCATTTACATATACAGCCCCCTGTCGGTATTAGTGTTCCCGTCAACTATTCACCGGCGATAAAAAAATGAAAAAAAAACGGCAGAACCCACGTGCCTTCAAAACCACGTTATGCAAAGCCCGCGGAAGAAAGGTGACCGTGTTGCAATTTTCGATTGAGTAACACGTCGTGAAATGATGCTAAATTAATTATTGTTCAACAAAGTGGCACACACAGATGTATGTTGAAGAGTTGCAGATGCTTATATAACCAGTTCTTCGCACTTGCGCAACGGTGCAAACTAGAACATGCTTATTAGCAACACCAGAAGCTGATATGAAGCGTTGATGCTCACAAAGATGCTTGCCGTGGACACTGCTACAAAAATCAACTCCAGGGCATAGCATCTAACACATCTGACGTTAACCCGATGTGAAGGCTGTATGAACTAGTACATATGTAAGGTTTATAAAATTGGGGAGGTAGCACTGAAACCACTACTAACGTTTCACGAAGATTAGCGTCTATTTGAAAAGTAGTTCTGAGACCTGGCCTGGCTCTCTGGTAAAATGCTTCATTGGCACCCAGAATGCTTGAGTTCGATTCCAGCTTGAACTCATCGGGTTGACGCTACAGACATCGGGCATTTCTTAACACTCTCTCGTTAAAATTTCCCATGTGTGTATCTTCGTCTCTCATCTCATACCAAGTGACAATCACCTGTGGCACATACCTGCATATCAACAGCACATACCTACCCAGGCGTATGTGCCACTGTCTGGCAGGAAGTGTTTTTCTTTAATTTTATTTGTTGAATCATACAATACAAAGAATTATCAGACTGCTTGTACCCGTAGCCAATGGCTAGTGCTGGGTCCAAAAAGAAAATGTATGGAGTGATGCAGGCTTTCTGTTTCATAAAAAAGAAACTAACACTCCCAAACACAGGGTGTTGTATAGTACTAGTACACGCATTTTTTAACATGCGATTTTGTGCCCAATGACAATAAAATCTATAATCGCGATAGTGTCACAAGGTGCACCAATGCAGGCAGATCACTTATGTGTACATAATAACACAAACAAGACGACTCGGAGACATATTAAGTAGCCAACAATACCAGTATCCGTATTCCCAAATGCAATACAAATACAACATTCGTTGCTAGGCCACAACAAATTTCACAATCCAGAAAGGCGGCACGCATTTTGAAAAACGCACACACCAAATAACCATACAGCTCGTATGATACTTCTGTGGCTGCAACGCGACATGCCAGGAAACAAAAAAATCGCAAAGTTAGCTCGCATCTTTCAAGCTTACATAAAAAGTTTTTACAGAAGTGTTAAAATTTTTGGCTTTCTTTATTTCACGCGGCAAGCTCTTCCATATTTTTGCTCCTATAAACGACAATTGACGCTCTCCATACACGTTGTTTGTGGGGAGCAGATTGAAATTACCAGACGCAGCATTTCTAGGGGGTCGAGAAGTGGTGTAGAACAAGGATGCATCGAAAGGGTTGTTGTGCCGTATGAAGTTATTTACGCAGCAGGCTGTCTTTGCTTTACGCAATGCATCAAAAGGTAAAATTTGCATATCTTTAAACAGTGGTACACTCGGATAATCATGCTTAGAGTATGTTATTGTTTTTAGAGATCGTTTCTGTAATATTCGAATAGGTTCTAGGTAAGTCAAGTTCATCCCCAAGATTCAATGCAGTGTGTAATGTGAGAGTGAATGAATGTGAAGTATATTGCTCGTAAAATGTCTCTATCGAAGTAGTTACGGGCCTGCAGTAAAGCATAACATCCGACGCCAACCTAGTGCAAACTTCCGCTATGTGATTTTGCCAGTTTAAGTGGTTGTTGAAGTAAATGCCAAGGTACTTGTAAGAGGTTACATGAAGAAGAGAGTGGTTTCCGATAGCTATATTGATGGAGTTAACATTTGCGGCATTGTTACGAGAATAAAAATTGTATATTTAGTTTTTTTGGTATAAATTGTAAATTTGTTGGCACAAAACCAACCGTGTAACAACGTACGCGACAGGATTGTGACATTATTCATGTCTTGACAAGCGCGTCGTATTCGTCAAACCATCTTACCCTCTCAAGCTAATTTGGTTCACACCAAGTAAATGGGGTGGCCACGAGATCACCCAAACTTAAGCGGCTAGATAGATAGATAAATAGATAAATACGCTCAAAGTCACCGAAGCTCGTAAAAAAATGTGTCGCATTTAAAAGAAAGAAAAAACTAATTAATTCCGGCTCTTGTTACCTATATATTATTTCATAATACCTTAGAGCACTTTGTAGTTCGCACGTTTAATGCCTCATTTTTCTAGTTATAGATTTTATAACTACATTAACAACTTGATAAAATAAGCCAAATGAAGAGCCACATTAGGCTGCTGGTCACGGGAACTTACCTTTACAACCTCGTGCTTCTAGGTGGTTGCTAAATTGTTTGATGCACCGAAAATATGTCTGGCGAGTCCTATGAGAGCGTCCAAGGCTATCCATTGTAAAGCAAATATAACCGATCGCCTGCGCACCACCTATTTGAGACACAACTTGGAGGCATCGCTTTATCCAGGTGGCTAACATGTGAACTTGAAGTGTGCATGTCGCAAAGCTAGCGATATATCATGGTCCCATAGTCACCTGCTGATTTTGACAATAGGTCAATGCGAAGATTTAGTATATATGTATAATGTCACGCTCCTTTCTAAAGTTGTGTTATCGCGCCTTTACACGTGTAAGTGCTGCCTTGCGCAATCTCGCTGATTGACTCAAGAACATTCGAGATAATCGTAGAACTTTCCTATGCGATTACGCCCACAACGAGAACATTACAGGTTTGTTCGGAATTTACAAGTCCATTAGCGAAAGCGCAGGAATATTCGATGGCACATGTGTAAATGCCGACGCGCGTCATCACTTGTCAGTTGATTGACGGCCGACGCTCTGTTCGCTTCTATCATGCCCGTGTGTTGTCTATGAGCCGCCCTTCAGTTTTCTGGCGACAAGTTCGGCCAAATCAACAGTTTCCTCTTCAACATACAGTCTGCTACTTCCATGAACGTCACAACCACGTGACGTCTGATGGAGCTACTTCACGGCACATGTACCGAACTCCTCCCTCGAGCTGTTTGTTAGCCAATGCCACACCGTAAAGGGGTGTCTACGCCAACGCTGAGCAGCGAGACAGCCGCAGACAGCAAGGACCAGAGCCAGAGTACGGGCTGCATCCATAAAATACCAAGTACCGACATATACCGACATCTACTGGACAGGCAATGACCGAGATTGCGCAGCCAGCACCGCTTCTTCTCCAGCCGCCCAAAGAGCCTACCACTTTGCAAGGATCGTCATTTGAAGACCCAGAAAGATGTCTGGAGACGTCGACCGAGTCGCTACTTTTAAAAGCTGGGGCTCCAAAAATTTCACCTAAAATACGCCGCTTAGGCGTGGTTCGAGAATTGAAAAACCACGCTGCGAACCTGGATCTTTTTCGAACGACGTTCTTGGGCACCTACATGAGCGTCGTCCACAACGAATTGCCGCTAGTACCTTTGAGACACGTGTACAAGTTCCCAACGAAAACTTGAACAACCTGGCTGAAGATATTACCGGGCTGTTCCGTCACGCAGACTCCATCATGACCGAGGATATGAAAGTGAGCTTCCTTAAGAGGGTTATAAAGCAAGAACTCTTCTCCGGATTGATGAGGAACCCAGCGAAAACGGTCGCCGAATTCACTTCGCAAGCATGTACAATTCAGAAGACGCTCGAAATGTGGACACCGCAACACAACCGCAGCTTCTTGGCTACAAGCTAAGCTGACGTCCAAGCGCTAGGAACCATCGACCTGCGTGAGACCATCAGAGTGATCGCGCAATTGGAGCTACGAAAGTGGCTACCTTCAGCGCAGCCTCAAGTGGATTCCATCGCGGATGTCGTACGCTAAGAGATCCAGCAAACTCTAGGCGTTCCCCAGCTTCCAGAGCCGCAGTTGCAAGCCGTACGTTATGCTGCTGCCACGTGTTCGTGACATCACGAGCATACACACGAGCTCCACGCAATGCTACGACATCTTGAGGGAAATGTGCACACGCAGAAATCTGCAAAGAGTGCGCCTCCTGTGAAAAAAATTCTGAAGAGATTGGCTTTGCTAACTAATGCCCTGCTGAAGTGCGTGCACGACACATCGCTTTTTGGGGCATATATGGCATTGTACGTCTAAATTAAAACAAGCACTTGAGGAAGAAACATAGATAAAAAACTGAATCACCCGAGCAAGCCAGTTTTATTGGCTTTATATGTCTCGTATAACGTTTGGGTAACAAATAGTCGATAAGTGAAGCAATCGATTGTCTCTTATTCGATGTTTTTTTGCTCTCTATTCACTGCGAAATCAAAACATAAATGATAGAACAGCTTAACGTGGTCCTTCTTTTAGGAGAACGCAGTAACCATGTTTTTTGTCATTGTGGTGAGCGTGTCAACTGCCACAGTTCCAGTGTGTAAGAAGACAACAAAGACGCTGATTAATGTGCCAAAGAGGCACGAAGTGTAGAGTGCAAGAGAATAAGCAAAAAAAAACAGACGGTATTAGTCATTTGCCGCAGTCGGGTGGCTTGAACCAATGGTTGAGCCCCAGTGACGCAGTTTACGAGTTGAGACTACGGGCTTCTAGTGGCCGCTAGCTCCCTCCGCCTTGGAACACTTCACATCCTGAAGCTTCAAGCTCCGTCACTACTCTTCAAGAGCCAGTGCCTACCTCTTCAAAGTTTCCCTTTCATCTCGCCCTTCTCGTCACCATGTCTCAGCACTACGCCTCGCTGCACTTGATTGAAACTCTAGTGGGTGAACAGGTGTCAGCTCATGGAGAGCACATAACTTTTTGGGGTTGTAATTGTGGACACGCATGAGATAAATCTCGCTTTTGCTGTAATTTCTATAGTTTATCTTGTTGTGTGTGTTCTCTGTGTGTACAAAGTAAACTTTATGGACCTTCACATAGCCTTGTCTCTTTGGTGAAACCATCCACGTCCCAAAAACTTGATAGAAAAACGTCACTCTTTATATCAGAGTCACCACCTGTCACATCGGCCACGTGTTTTCATGACCGCTAGCTTATTGAGGGGCTCTGCTGGTCCCGTTTGAGGCATTTCGACGTGTCTCTAGCAGATAACCGAGGAACATCTGCACGTTTCTTTCATTCGCCACGTGGAGCGCAAATGGATGCCTCATCTACGACAAACGTGCAGAATTACCGCCATCGTTCTAATCGCTCACACATTGACAAGTGGAATGTTTGACACCCAGACTCCTAACATAATTTCTCCCATTGATCTAGGCAAACAGAACTAAGCTCTATTGAGAGCGCTAACGTCGATGCGATTAATGTACTTGATACTGCAGCTAGTGCGCCAGGTACGGCCTTTGAGCGGTGACCTTTCCAAGCCTTTTTTCGGCCTAGATTTGCATTTTCATTCAAATTTACAACAAAAGGTTGTTGTATAATGACATGCTGGACGGTGGCTTCATGCCTAGCATGTTATGGCTAGGTGGCTGCAACCAGCGACAGTCAAATTTTTCAAGATAAGTTTCAAGATAACTGGCCGTACGTGGCGCTTTTTATTGACATTGGTCATAAGAGCAATTGCGTTATTCATATCATTCAACAGCTTTCCATTCACTCAAATTCCAATCCTGTTACTTTAATTCATTTTCTACAAGAACGACAGAAAAATGGAAAAAAAAACTGGCAGATCCCACGTACAGTGGGAATCGACGATATGCAAAGCACGAATGAGAAAGGGTGATAGGGCACCTTGAAAGCAGCACAATGTTGAGAGGCGGAGGCAAACTATGCCATAGATGGCATACGTGTCATGATTATCATGTTTGGACGTTTCATTCACCTTCGTCTTCTATTAACGTCGCCTGATACCAACTTTGGTATACATGGAGCTAGCGAAACGGCCACGACCATGCTTTGAGTGTAGCATGTAGCCATGTATTACATGACACCCATATCAGATTATCCCATTTGGACGTGTAATTTACATTCATCGTCCATTCACGTCACGTAATACAAAATTTGGTATATGTGGAACTAGTGAAACGGCCAAAAGAACGCTATGAGCGTAGCACGTAGTCATGTTTTTGATAAAATGCATATTATGATAATGAAGTTTGCACGTGTCATTTACCTTCGTCGTCTATTAACTTCCCGTGATACCAAATTTGGTACATGTCAAGCTTGCGCGACGGCGGCGAGCACGTCATGAAAGGCCCAATATACTCCGACGCAACGTTGCCGCACGCGCAGGCTGGGCGCAGCGACGCCACGCTATAGCGAAACGCGAGCACTCTATAGTGTGACGCCAACCGCGATCGGTTCCACCAGCGTCCGTCGGCGCGGCCCGGTGCCAACCAGCGCGAAATGCGACATGCTGCATTTCGCGCCGACGACGTTACGTAGACAGCACCACGTCTGCCTCTCTTCGTGACGGAGGGACACCGTGTGCACTCGAATGCGCATGCGTCAAAGCAAGGCGGCGTCGCTCATGCCTGCGAGCATATGGCATGCAGAACCACAATGAAGGTCAGTGGGCAGACCCACGGGATCTCTACCGGGGGGATATCGACGCATAGCGTGGCATCGCCGGCGTGACGCAATATAACAAATGCCTGCGCGCATGCGCGCCGGCTCACGTTGAAGTGTTCTTACATGACACGCATCTCATGATTATCATGCTTGCACCAGTCACATACCTTCGTCATTCATTCACGTGACGCAATACGAAATTTTGGCATATTTGAAGGTAGCAAAACGGCCGCGAGCGCATCATGAGTGTGGGGCGTAGTCATGTTGTTACACAACACGTATGGCATGATCATCATGTTTGGACGTGTCATTTACCTACGTCGTCTGTTCGCGTCACGTAATACCGAAATTGGTACATGCGAAGCTAGCGAAACGGCCACGAGCGCATAATGAGCGTAGCATGAAATCAAGTTTCTACATGACTCGCATCTCATGATTATCACGTTTGCACCAGTCGCATCCCTTCGTCATCCATTCACGTCCCGTCATACCAAACTCGGTATATGCAAAGCTACGAAGCCTGCAGTGTACACGTCCATTCGCCGCAAAACTTTAGAGCTATTCTTGTTATCATTGCGGTGAATCAACGAAATTAGGATATGTGACCTTGACATTTCGGGACTCTGTAAAAAGTCAGGCTTTACCTTTTGGATCTATAGGCGGACGTTGAAGACAAGGACTACAAAGTGCTCACGAATCTCAAAGCAACACGAAAGCTCTTAGTGTAAACACTGGTACGTGCTATTTCTCAAGTTCACCACAATATGTCGTTCCGAATCGGGCCGTCAAAGTTAATTTGGGCCTTTGTGTAAACGATCAAATTCAAATTACGCCAATATGACACGAGCACGAGACAAGGGAGCGAAAGTTAAGTGCATTGCCTTGCCCTAAGCTGTCGCGTTTAAATTCGGGGGTATTGTACAGCGTAATGTGCCAACGCCTCGCACCCCTATTCACAACGTCTCTTAGGCCGCCGGAGTAACAATCTCGTCACGAGTAAGGTCCCTAGGGACCATAGTGATGACACTGATGAGTGATACAAGGTGCTGCTTAAGCGATAAAAGCATAACTAGAACAAAAATTTGCTCTACTATCTTCCGTCATGGGGCATCTAAAGGCTACTTTACCCCAATGAAGCAAACAGGCGCGAACGCTATGTAACGAGAAAGAATAGCAAAGGGTAATAGGAGAGGGTAGAGAGCAATTGAATAAGCCGCCATCTCAAAATATACCACTGTGCGAGAAATCACCTTATTTTGGTCGGATTATTGAAGCTATACTAAGGTTAAATAGCGAATCGGTAAACGAAAAAGGTTTCAAGCCCCTGAAAGGCTAGACAGACGACGCTGTCTCGTGGGCTAAGGAGGAATCATAGAATTACAAATATAACATTGTGGCGAAATTATGCATTTTATTTATTGTGTAAATGTCATGCAGTGGCATAATTATGAATGGGTTCCTTTTTAATGACTTTTGCCCTCAAAAGATAAGGCGTATCTGTGGCTTTAGTTGCGCGAAGCTTTACAAGATATGAAAAGCATTGTCAGATAGCCCGGTATTCCTTCACTCTTTTGCGTATAGCTTGTATTCACGTGACGCCAAATCGGCGGACGTGATAAAGGAAGGCGCGCCGGCTGCGCTGGCAACCACTTGGCTGCCATTTTTCAGGCCGTCAGTTCCAACCAGTGCAATGTTAGATTTGCATCATAGCCCTTTTGCAGCCAATAGAAGCTATAGCCATTGAAAATTCTCCTTGCATTAGTTTCTTTTGCCTCAAATGTATTATTTACAGTTTGTGAAGTGAAGGCAAGGGTAATTAGTTCTCGGCTCTCTTGAGCATGCACGCTGAGAAATTGTATGCTGATGCGAAAAAACGATACACGGACAAGGTTGCTCTCTGATGTGCCGTTAACTCACTCATTATGGCGAGAAAGCAAGCCGCATATGATATCGCACTCGCATACCGAAGGTGGAACTTTCAGACATGAAGAACTACTTGGTGCGCGCTACAAGCTTCGTGGCGCATGAACAGCTGTATGCCAAGAAATATTTAGAGCTTACAATAACTTGACGAGTGGGTTTGGCTAAGAACGCTTGCTCAAATCACATGGCCACCTCTCCGTTGTGCGCAAAAGGCAAAACAATGCTTAGCGCTGGACAAATTGTTCCATCGTCTGTCTAAGAGGTCTGGCCCAGACCGGTATCTAATCAAATCTCGCAATAAAGTCGTTTTATTGAACTTATATTTATCACTAAACGTTAGTTTACCAATTATTTGATGACAGTGCGATTCTCTATGAACCTGGTTAAAATATCGCTGGTAAAATCACCTGCGAACTAAATGCACATAAAAGCACAGTTACACGTACGAAGCACTTTCGATTGCAGTCGAGTGCAAACGAGACGTAAATTTTAAAGATTGACTCACCCGAAGCTTTGATCGATCGCGATGGCAAGTCACTTATAAGGCAATACATTCTTTCACAAGACGAAGATTACAATCCAACTGTGCCTTTGATGCACATCTACGCAATCTCGGAGTCAGAAGTTCACTATAAAGAGAGAGACAAAAAATATTGGCAGATCCCCCGTACAAAGGGGATCATTGATATGCGAAGCACGAACGAGAAATGTCAATATATCACTTCAATATAAGCACAACATTACGAGGCGGAGGTTAATTCTGCCGTACATGACTTCAATGTTATGTTTATCATGTTTGGACGTGTCATTTACCTTTGTCGTCTATTCACGTCACGTAACACCAAGTTTAGTATATGTTGAGCCAGCGAAACGGCCGCGAGCGCCCAATGAGCGTAGCAGCTAGTCATTTATTACATGACAGGGATATCATGTTTCGACCTATCATTTGCATTCGTCGTCAATTCGCGTCAAGTATATCAAATTTGGTACATGTGGAACCAGTGGAACGGCCGCGAGTACGCTATAAGGGTAGCAGCACATGACACGCATATCATGATTATTATGTTTGTACGTGTCATTTACCTTCGTCGTGTATGCACGTCATGTGATAGCGAATGTTGTATATGTGGAGCTAGCGAAACGGCCGCGAGCTCATCGTGAGTGTGGTATGTGCTCATGTTCTTACATGACACGTGTGTCATGATTATCATGTTTTCACCAGTCATATCTTTTGTCATCAATTGACGTCACGTAACACCAAATTTAGTATATGTGGAGCTAGCGAAATGGCCGCGAACGCATCATGAAGGGCTCGCATACTCCGACGTAACGTTGACGCGCGCGCACGCTGGGTGCCGCGACGCTAAGCTAGCAAAACGCAATGACAGGCGCAATCGGCGCGACCAACGTTCTTCGGTTAGGCCAGGCGGCAACCGGCGGGAAATGCGACATGCTGCATATCGCGCCAATCGCGTTGCCCAGACAGCACCTCGTCTGCCTCTCTTCCTGATGGAAGGACGCCGGGCACGCTCAAACGCGCATGCGTCAAAGCAACGCAGGTGCGGAAGCAGATCGCCAACTCGCGTGACATCGCCCACGTGACGTGACGAAATGAACGCCTGCGCGCACGCGCGCATGGTAACGTCGAAGTGAATTGGCACCTAGAGTGTTTCATGTCGTCGTGTCACATGACACGCATCTCATGATTATCATGTTTGCACTAGTCACATACCTTCGTCATCCAGTCACGTGACGTAATACCAAGTCCGGCATATGTGAAGCTAGCGAAACGGCCGTGAGCGCATCGTGAGTGTGGCATGTAGCCATGTTGTTACATGACACGCATCTCGTGATTATCATGTTTGTATGTGTCATTCACCTATGTCGTCCGTTCGCGTCACGTAATATCAAACTGGGTACATGTGAAGCTAGCGAAACGGCCGCGAGTGCATCATGAGCGTAGTATGTAGTCAGTTTGTTACATGACACCCATCTTATGTTTATCATGTTTGCACCAATATCATACCTTCGTCATCCATTCAAGTGCCGTAATTACATGTTTGGTATATGTGACGCTAGCGAAACGGCCACGAGCCCATCATGAGCGTGGCGTGTAGTTATGTTGTTTCATAAGACGCATGTCATGATTTTCATGTTAGGGTCTGTCGCTTGTGTGGGTCATGCAATCATGCCATACCATACCAGTTTTGACACATGCCATATGACTGAAACTACCGCAATAGTTGCAAGACCTTGAAAACCAACAGTTTCGAAAACGACCGAGCAAACTAAAGCTCAGCCCGTACAGTGATTGGGCAACGAAATAAGACACGGGGAGCGTTAGCTCGTGATAAGCGTCTTATTTAAGGGGTTAAAGATCAATAAGAGACAAGTCCGCATGACCGCAGTGCATTACCTGATGAGGCTACTGTAGTCAGTTGTGATCGAGACCTCACTTAGAGGACAGTAATCATTGTAGTTCTGTGTCATGGCTGTATAATTTATGCCAAACTGTTTGCTTTAGAAAGATCAGCCATTCTTTGATTATATCGTATGAATGAGAACCGTTGGCAAGACAGGCCGCGTAGGGGGTAGGTCTGTGCCACTGACAACCCAATTGGGTTTGCGCACGCACGCTCGCATCGATGTTAAGTTGCACAAGCCCCTTATGGGACGGTTTTCCACAAATCTTTGTGTAGCTGTGGCTTTCTGCTCTGCAGAATCGAGCGGTAAAGAATATAGATCCGAATTCGCTGCGGAAGCACGATATTAAAGGCGGCTGCCGGCCGCTTGTGGTATGGCTGCAAAATCATGTCGCCAATGAACACCATCAATTTGAAGAGTTTATATATGTCAAAAGGACGTCGTGACCATGAGGCTCGCTGTATTGGCATAATCCGAATTAACTTTCACCCTCTGATGTGCTTTCATGGACAGCTAAGCCTATCGGTACACTAATCTAACTGCGTTTCAACCATATTTAAATTCCATCACCGTGACAGGATGTAAAACTGATAACCTGGCGCTTAGCAGCGCAGCACGTTAGGCGTTCAGCCACCTCAGCGAGCAGCGTTGTGAAAATTCTTAACTGTTCCCGCAATTTACTCACTCGAGATTAGACTTATTGAGTGTTGACAAATTATCATCACCTTCAGCCTGCCTGTATTATTATAGGTTTCTTTGAACCTTTTGGAGAGAGCAGACACGTTAATAAGATGAAAGCACGTGTTAGAACAGTGAGAAACTGCGGCTTTCAGGGGTTTTCATCAGTGAAAAAAAAACGTGCTTGATCCCTCTTTTTAAAAATTGGTATAACATGAAAGTGAAACGTGCCCTCGCAGAAGTAGTTGAGCATTCATTGTGCATTGTTTCGCCACAATGGCGAATGAATGAATACTGCAGTAACATATTGCAACTCGCGCATAACATATATATTGCAACTTATGCGCGAGTTGCAACATAACATATTGCAACTCGCGCATAACATAACTGTATGTAGAACATATTTGACTGGTCATAACATGAAAATCATGACATGTGTGTCATGAATGTCATAATTTACATTTCATGGTCCTGCAGCTCTTGCGGTGGTTTCGTTCGCATGGCATGTTGCAAAACTGGTATGGTATGGCATGATTGCATGAAGAACACAAATGACAGACCCTTACATGAAAATCATGACATGCGTGTCATGTAACAACATGACTACATGCCACGCTCATGATGCACTCGTGGCCATTCTGCTTACGTCACATATACGAAATTCGGTATAACAGTACGTGAATCGGTGACGAAGGTATGTGACTGGTGCAAATATGATAATCATGAGATGCGTGTCATCATGAGATGCGTGACACTACTACATGCCACGCTCATGATACGCTGACGGCCGTTCGGCCAGCTTCCCTTGTACCAAATTTGGTATTATGGGACGTGAATGGATGAAGAAGGTATGATGCTGGTGCAAACATGATAAACATGAGATGCGTTTCATGTAACATGACTACATTCTATACTCATGATGCGCTCTCGGCCGTTTCACTATCATCATATATACCAAACTCGGTATTACGCGACGCGAACGAGCGACATAGGTAAATGGCACATCCAAACATGATAATCACGACATGCGTGTCATGTAACATCATGACTACATTCCACACTGATGACGCGCTCGCGGCAGTTTCGCTAGCTTCACACATGCCAAATTTAGTAATATGTGACGCGAATAGATGACGAAGTTATGTGACTAGTGCAAACATGATAATCGTGAGATGCGTCTCATGTAAAAACATGACTACATGTCACGTTTATGATGCGTTCACGGCCGTTTCGCTGGCTTCACATATACCAAAGTTGGTAATACTGGACGTGAATGAATGACGAAGAATAGTACGTTTGGACCAGTTAAAATTGTACGCTTATGCAACCCAATATTACACGTGGTAATGACGTTACCCGCACTAAATAACATTCATGAAGTGTTTGTTTCTTTGAAGAAATTTCAAACGCAGGCGTGGCTCTGTTGTAGAAGGAATGCTTGTCCGGCAGAAGGCCTAGGATAAATTTCAGATCTAATGAAAAATTTCTTATAATTAATATTTGCATATATTTCAAACTTTCGCTCTCCGATAATGCCTCATCTTTGCCAACAATCAGTGGAACGAGGACTACCATGCTATCGCGTTATTATCGCAGACCGCATTTTTTTCTAGCTATTTTCCTTTAAGGAGTGATACATCTTTGCCTGCAATATTTAATGGCGCTTGACCAATATGTCTTGCCGCCATTATCCAAATAGGAAAACGGTGTTTGTAGGGAACCATCGCACCAGAACACTACAACACAGTGCTGGCTAAGCGTGGTGGTGAAGCTTGTATTTCAGAAGCGAGGGTTCCTTTTGCCGATTCATTTTGTATTAAGGTAAGAGATCTAAATGTGTCGGTCACTCATCATTAAACGATCCTAGGGAAGTCTCCCAAAACGGGACTAAGGAAACAATGTACTGTATGAAGTTGGCCTGCGTTGGCACTAAGATAACGTGCGCATTTTCTGTGAGTATGTATACCCTGGTTGGGTGTGTAGGTTGTTTTACATAATTATGTCGAAAATCGATAGTGAGTGCTGTCGCTCCCCTTCTTGTTCATGTCTTAGTTTTTGCTTGAATGACCGGTTCGGCCTTTCTCTGCAGGACCGAGACAGCTTATAGCTCTCGTAGATTCAAATACACTATACTCTAAATTGTCGAACACTTTTTTCCAAGCGCAGTTTATAACGATGCTGTAGCGTCCGAGATTTCTTTCTATATTCAGCGCTTTCTATATTAAGCTAGATTTCGGACATGCAATCTGCCCAAACGAAGGACTGCACTCACATGCAGTTGTCTAAGACTACGTGGCTCTCTTACTTCCAGTGACCTATGCGAAATACATGCTGCAATAAGGACTTGTCCTGAAGCTTAATTATTAGGGGCATAATTGTTGCTATTGCAGTATTTGCGCAGACAAACTTACAACACGACACACACTTTCGTATCATTGAGCGTGAGTGAATTGTAATTTTCTGTGTTATGCTCGGTGATCCAATGGTCAGTTTGTTTCGACACTTGCCGCACAAATATCTGTATTGAAATTGCCATTTTTAAAGTTATGAAATGTTTGCAAATATGCTTAGGGTGACTGATATTCAGCACAAAATCCACCTGACCACAGGATAAATAATATCCTTACTTGTGGTCTTGGAACCTAACCCCCCACCCCATAATACTATTGTTATGTTTCTGAGAAAACGCTGTATTGTCCCATCAAGTTATGTGAAAAGAACATTGTTTTTCCATTACCGCTTTTTTTATTTCTAAACCTAAGCGCAATCCGGCTGCATCTGTAGGTGTAAGTTCCGCGGCGTTCGTGTCGAAGCTTGTGCCACCTGAAGAACTTCTTTAAAGCTTACTTGTTTCTAGAACACAGCAGTTCGTTGGATATTTAGAGAAAATAACACGTCACAAATTCACTCATCTTAAATCTCTTCACTCCAATTGTCCGCCCCAATATCAAGGTTCTTAATTCGGTTGTTATAACCAGTTAGTAAATGAAAAATGCCTCAAGAATCCTATCGCAAGCTACAATATTCTAAACATCTAAAAGATCCCTTAGTGCCTTTGCCCATCCAGGTGCCTACGTTGGTGAAGCCACATTCATAGCCGGGTGACTGCCGATGGGCCGTTGTTTCTCCGGCCTATATTAAAGTTCTTTCTTGTCATGCCTGTCAAAAATTATGTCACTCTGCATACCAACTTCAGTGTTGTGAAATTTTAGATACTGAGAATATCAATAAAGAAGCCATTGCCGCCACTCATTAGCCACGCTACTGACAACTTTAGCAATGGCGCTTGTTTACCGAAGATCAGAAGTTGACTATACCACCAGTAACTGGTTTCTACTGTGAGTGCTCCTTCAGTTCGATTGGTGCAAGCATGCAAAGCTTTGAGGCAGAAACGCGACGCTGTACGGCGCAAGTTGCAATCGATATGGAAACAGTGATCAGCATTCCTATCGGCGAAGGGTTCGTTCGTACGATCGTTAGTTTCTCGGCAAGTTTGCCGGTTGGATAAACAACAGCCTCTGTTAACGAAAAGGTTGTTGTGAATAGAGAAGCCTGTAAAGCTCTTCATGCGAGTTTGAAACAGCATGCCATGCACCGTTACCTGCCCTGATCACGAAGCGGGTGACGATCGTTAGCAGATTGCCACGTCAAGATACGCAAGCAGAGCGCCGCACTTCTAGCGTTGCTGTCGACATAGAAGTGAAGTCAAATTTAGAGGTTAGTTCTAAAATCAAGACGGATGCCATATATCTGTGTTTACTGAAGGAGCACAGTCATTGCTAGAAGAATAAATGGCCAATCGATGCATTGATTGCCAATTCTTGTTATAGTTTATGCTCTTCTTCCCACCCCTTCCTGACTTTCCCACACGCTACAAATTATCTGTACAACAAATTTCTGCTCTTTACAATTGATTTTCCCAAATTTTCTTTACAAAGTTCGCGCTATTATGTACCCCATCCACTACAAATCCTTACTATTCCCACAACTTAAGTCCTTTCCCAATTCTGTACATTTCAGCGCCTTCGGCCACATTCTCTTTTGCCGATTGTTTTCCCGCAGGGGCAGCCTGCCATAAAAACATCGGAGCAATGGGATGCCCTCCCTGCGTCGCAGAATCTGGACACACAACCTTACTGTGCAAACCTGGGTACCCGTGCCTTGGCTCTGCGTGGTCTGCACATATATGGACGAGATGCGATTGCCGTTATATTGGTGCATCAATAAGGCACATCAAAAAGAATTTGTAGTAAATATGGCAACATAACTGGCTTTTTCATTTAAGATTCTCTTCTTTATTTCCGAGCGTTTGAGTGGGATTAGGATTCACAGTGAGGTAATATAAACGATGTAAGAAGGTATAACATGGAGAGAATTCAACACGCTCTGAAGAACAGAAGAAGCGTCAAAGCAGTGAAGAGGAAACTTGGGATAGGCGAAAACTAGATGTATGCACTAAGGAACAAGGATGGCAAAGTAACTACCAATATGGATAGGACAGTAAAATTAGCGGAGGAGTTTCACAGAGATCTGTACAGTAGCCAGCACAGCTACGACCTTAATAGAAAAACTAGCAGTAACCCAGATGACACCCGATCAGTAATGATAGAAGGAAGGAAAATAGGAGGAAAAGAACAGCAGGGAGGTCAACCAGCTTATAGGCAGCCGGTTTGCTACCATGCGCATGGGAGGGGAATGGGGGAGATAGAGAGTATAGAGGGAAGAGAGATAAACACAGCACATTCGGCCGCACACGCGCGCACACTCAGGCAGTGTCCAGTCCTATCTTTCGTGGTGTGTGACATTGCTGTTACAGCCGCTTGTCCAAGTCCGTGTCGTGTAGGAATGTCAACAGAGCTCTTGTCACCTTCTGTTGCAATGTCTTCTCTTGGGCACTTAACAGAGTAGTGTCCACAACCATTTAGCTGTTGTCGATGCGCGCAAGAACGGATGCCAGTGACTGTCACTGGGGGTCATACAACGGACAGTCGCACAGGATGTGGTGTAGCGTCTCTTCGCAGTGACAGGCATCGCAAGGAGCGTTGTCCGCCCTTCCTATGACAGAGGAATAAGATTTCGAAAATGCCACTCCGAGCCATTAGCGATGAAGAAGGGTGGCTTCTCCTCAGTCGAGCCCAGTGGGCATGCGGAGAGCCATGAAAGAGGACAGGGGGTGTTGACGATTCGTCTTGTTGCTTAGTGGAAACCATAGTGAAAACGTGACTTCACGCGCAAGTCGACGAAGATTACTGGCTGCATCGGTCCGCGAAAGTGGTATGGCTTCTTCTCGTGTTCAAGAGCTGGCCACGCGGCAGTATCGGCCTGAGTGTTCCCTATGACGCCGCAGTGACTTAGCAGCTACTGAAACGTCACATGATGCCCTTTCTCCTGTGAAATGTGGAGAAGGCATCGAATTTCAAAAACAAGCTGTTCGTACGGCCCGCGACACAGTGCTGAGAGCACAGATTGTAGGGCAGCTGTTGAGTCGCTGAAAATCGACCATAGTTGCGGTGGCTCCCGATTGACCACACAAAGTGCAGCGCGCAAAGCAGCTAGTTCCGCTGCTGTAGAGGCCGTGGAGTGGTCAGTCCTAAAGCTGATAGTAACACCTCTTGCTGGGAAAACTACTGCGCCTGACGAACACTGGCGGTTCGTAGAGCCATCGGTATATATATGTACACTGTCGGAATATTTCTTGGGCAAAAGAAAAAGAGACTGTTTTCTCAGCACAGGCGATGAAAGCTCAGATTTCATTTGGATCCCTGATACACTAAGATGTACTGTGGGTCGAATAAGACACCAAGGAGGTATTGATGGTTTCGATGGAGAAGTGAAGCCTGAGGGAAATTTCTCGTTTTGCTTCACAATCATTTTAGCGAACGATGCTTGGCGCCTCTCTGAAGGCAACAGTACAAGGTGATGACAGGGAGCACGTGCGAAGATCTGGTGTGCGTTCTCAGGACTTCTACAACAATGTGAGTTTGTATAGAATAGTCGCCAGCAATCGCAATTGTTTCATCTGTTTACGTACAATTGGGCCGACCAAGGCACACTCTCACTGCTCGGGCTTGCACTGCCTAGAGAACACGAACATTGGTCTTGCAGGTATTGCTCAGCACGGGCAAGCTATATCTAAGAAACCGAGGAACAGGGCTCTGTAGAGTTCCATCATTGCGTCTACTGACATCCCCCACGTATTTCCTGCCAGGACCTTGAACGATTAGGAAATAGCCGTCAGGCGCTTCTTCATATCGGCCACATGCGGACTCCAACAGATGTCCCTATCAGTAATGATGCCCAGAAACCGGTCGGTCCTGGCGTAAAAAATGGGTCGCCCGCTGATTGAGATGACGTAAGGGGTCATTGCTTTGCGAGTGATGGCCCCCAGCATGCATTTTTCTGCTGATATGCTGAGAGCTTGTTTTAACAGGTACTTTGCAATCATAGTTGCTGCTCTTTGAAGCCGGGAACATATTTGAGAACGTGTGACTGCTGAAGTCCCGACACAGATGTCGTCTGCGTATATTGATAATTTATTAGTACTTGGCAAGTATTAAGCAAAGCCAATTAGTGTAAGATTGAATAGCGTCAGGCTATGAAATCCGCCTTGAGAAACACCCCTGGAAGTATAGCGTCGCGTAGTTGGGCCATATTCTGTAAACACAAAGAATGATCTTGCAGCCAGGTAACTCGAAATTCATCGAAAGACTCGACCACCAAGGCCAACCACCGCAAGAGCACCCAAAATTGCTTCATGTAGTACATTATCATACGCGCCTTTCACATCTAAAAACAAAGCTGTAGATAGTCATTTATGGGATCTTTCGTGCTGAACGTACGAAACTAGATCAACGACATCGTCAATGGAAGAGCGGTTGCGTCGGAAACCAGCCATGGAATTCGGATAAATCTTGCAGTATTCAAGATACCACTCCAGGTGGCCTAGTATTATCCGTTCTATTATCTTCCCTATGCAGCTGGCCACGGCTATAGGGTGGTATGAGGCGAATTCGAGTGGGGATTCGCCCTGCTTAAAGATGAGTAACAAGCGGCTTACTTTCCAGTCCTCAGGAACATTGCCATCCTGCCACGAGATGTTGTAAAGGCTCAGCAGTTCAATCCTTGCACCTTCCCCAAGGTTGCACAAGGCTCGGTACGGAATACCATCTGGGCCCAGAAAAGTTGAACGCCTGCTGAGAGCTAGTGCCGCCTCGAGCTCCTCCATTGTAAAAGGGAGGTCCATGTGATAGTCACGGGAGTGGGGGATGTCACCTTTCACTGGAGAATCTGGACGAGTGGCTTGGTTGGCAATCTGCGCACTGAAATCTTCTGCGGCATCGATGTCTTGCCTTCCTTGAAACAGCGCGAGCGCTTAGAATGGAAAACGCTGTTTCGTAGGGTGACGCAGACCTTTCACTGTTTTCCGAATGTGTGAGAGTGGCTTGTGAGAGTCTAGTGACTGTCAAAACGTTGTCCATCGTTCTGATGCTAATCTATCCATGCGACGCCGAATGTTCTTTGGCAACCTGCTGGCTTCCCTAAAATCGTGAATTGATTTTGTATGCCGATACCGACGCTCCGCCCGGCGTCGAAGTGCTCGGAGTCGCTCCAACTCTATGTCAAAGTAGTTTCGTGTGGAAGATATCGTCACCGTGTGAGTGGCGTTTTGCATTGTGCTTTTGTTTTCTCCAACCCAGATCGTAGGCCATCGCTGCAAGCATCTTTTATGTCAGATTTGAAGTTGGTCCACTGAACTGCTCGAATGGTCGTCCGTGGACCACAACCAGACAAGCCTTTCATGTAAAGGTGGACTGGAATGTGATCCCTTCCTCGTGTCTCAACTTCTGGAAACCACTTGACGTATCTCGCGAGGGAGCTGTAGACAAAAGCAAGGTCGAGACAGCTGCCGTATGCCACCCCTCGAAAAAAGTGGGGCTACCGTCGTTCAGGAGAGTAAGGCCATAGTTGTAGGAGACGTTTGCTAACCTGCGTCCTCTTGCATTTGTCCGCGTACTTTCTGATGCGTGATGGTGCGCATTGAAATAACCTATGATGACCCATGGTGCAGGACACACTCTCAAAATAGCCGCTAATCTCCTCGAATCCAGATTATTCGATGGCGATATATAAGCGCCTATGAGAGTAAACATGAGTTTGTTCTTTTTCACAGTGATGCAGACATACGGATTGTCATCGTGAGGTGCGATTGGTTGCACAACATAAGTTAGTTCACGACGAACAAAGACGATGATTTTGCTCCATGCACCGTTTGTTGGAAGAGGTGGGAGGAAGAGCTTCGTACCCCGATAGTCTTATTGGTTTCGACAAATTGGGTTCACAAATGAGGATAAGTGGAAACACGTTGGTAAACACAAACTGACGAAAATCTGAAGGCCGTGATTTTAGTCCTCTGGCGTTCCAGTGGATGACAGATGCAGCCTTGACTTCTTTACGAAATGATGACGCGTGAGTAGCCATCTTCCTAGTTGAGAGGTTCAAGCACTGGGCTTTAAGCATCCAATACTCCAAGTGCGGTTCGAGCAGATGCTGTATTCATGTCGACTAATATCACTCGGATGGCCTCTATGAGGGAACGCAGCACCGAGATCACTTGACGATCTGTTATAGGCAAATCTTCCATGGCTGTAGATGGCTCTGGTGTGGCCGCAACCTGCTGAGGTTCCTTGGCAAAAGAGCGGGTCGGGAGCGTGGGCGATTCCTCCGGAGACGGAGGCTTTTTCGTTTCTTTCTTAGAAGTGGTGGGTCCTTTCGCGGCGCTTCTGGGTGGGACCACTAAAGAGTGGGAACTAGCATTTCGAAAATGCGCCTTCTTTGAAGACTTTCGATGATGCCGACGTCGATGCAGACGCCGGACTACTTCGGCTGCCTCTCTGTGTGTCAAGTTGTCTCAGGCCATTTGTCTGAGAACCGCGTGCTCCTTTTGGATTCGAGGACAGTCTTTCAACGAGGCAGCGTGAAGACCGCTGCAGTTGGAGTACTTCAGAGTGGTCACCCGACAGGTGTCTTCGGCATGAGGTTCAGCGCAACGGGGACACAGTCGTGAACTGGGGCATACACCCTTGACGTGTGCTAGCCTGAAGCACTGATGACATTGAAGTGGCTTTTGGATGAATGACCGAACCAGATGTCGGGAATGTCCAACTTTAACGTGGGACGGTATGTAGTCTCCCTTGAAAAATACTTTTATGCCGCGCGTATTTCCAAGGCGGCGCACTTGCTGAATGACAGTTCCCTCATTTGCAGGCTTGAAGAGGGTAGGCAAGTCAACATTAGAAATGGCATTGTCGATGTCATAAATTACACCGGCAATTGATTTATCATCCATCGGGATAAAGGGGCGCATTTTAATGCCGCGTAACTCAGTCATCTGCTGCAGTTGTCCTAGCGCACTCTCATCATGTACGTCAATGGCGAGAATATTCTTCCTCGGGTTTGTTTTTACGTCCTTATTTTGATCTGGCACCGCACATTCCGAAGCATTGGCAAGATCTTGCCTGTTCAGAAGTTGTAAGTTGCGTGAGGGATCTTCGGGCATGAAGATGATAACATGCGGCCAGCGCGCAGGCCTTGACTGTACAGTCGCTGTACTTGCAGGCGCTGATGATGATGCTGATGTATTGGTGGTCCTTCTCCTCGCTCTCTTACTCGGCACAGGTATAAAGCCGTCATCGGAAGTGTCGTCTTCCGACATGGAATACAAATCAGTGTCTTTGGTGTCACTGGGGGAGCCATTTCGCTTCCTTGTGGTTGACGGGTGTGAGGACCTTTGATCAGGCGGGCCTCTGACATTTTTCGTGGCCATCACCGCAAGACGGGGAGGCGAGGCACGTAGAAAAACCGATTATTTCACTAAAAAAGTACAGAGCGCAGTAATATCTTTCTTCTAAAGACACACATCTTCTTCCTCCCAATGATAGAAGAAGTCAGAAAAGCCTTGGACAGCATGCAAAGAGGCAAAGCTGCTGATGAGGATCAGGTAACATCAGATCTGCTGAAAGATGGAGGACATATTGTGTTAGAAAACCTAGCGACCTTGTTTACGAAGTGTCTGCAGACGGGAAGAGTACCAGAACTTGAAGAATGCTAACATCATCCTAATACATAAGAAAGGAAATGACAAGGACTTGAAGAATTACAGGCGGATCAGCTTGCTCTTTAGTATACAAGCTATATACAAAGGTAATTGCTAACAGAATTAAGGCGACATTAGAATTCAATCAACCAAAGAAACAAACAGGATTTCGAACAGGCTACTTCAACAATCGGTCACATTCATACTATCAATCAGGTAATAAAGAAATGTTCAGATTGCAGCCAACTACTATACATAGCCTTCATATATTACGGGAAGGCCGTTGATTCCGTAGAAATATCAGCAGTCATGCAGACACTGGGGAATCAAGGCGTCGACGAAGCATATATGAACATCCTGGAAGAAATCTGCTAGGGAATCAACTGCTACCATAGTGCTTCATATAGACAGCAACAGAATACCAATCGAGAATGGTGTAAGGCAGGGGGATGCAATCTCTTCAATGCTATTTACCGCATGCTTACAGGAGGTTTTCATAGGCCTAGAATGAGAACAGTTTGATATAAGAGTTAATGGAGAGTACCTTAGTAACCTGCGCTTTGCCGATGACATTGCGCTGCTGTGTAACTCAGGGAGCAAATTGCAACTCATGATTACGGAGTTAGACAAGGAGAGCAGAAAGGTGGGCCTTAAAATAATCTGCAGAAAACAAAAGTAATGTACAACCACCTCGGAAGAGAGCAGCGCTTCCAGATAGGTAATAGTGCACTTGAAGCTGTAAAAGACTATGTCTACTTAGGGCAGGTAATAACCGCAGAGCCGAACAACAAGATTGAAGTAACTAGAAGAATAAGAATGGGGTGGAGCACATTCGGCAAGCACTCTCAAATTATGACAGGTAGATTGCCACTATCCCTCAAGAGGAAGGTATATAACAGCTGCATCTTGCCAGTACTTTGCTACGGAGCAGAAACCTGAAGACTTACAAAGAGGGTTCTGCTTAAATTGAGGACGACGCAGCGAGCAATGGACAAAAAATGGTAGGTGTAACCTTAAAAGACAAGAAGAGAGCAGAGTGGATTAGGGAACAAGCGGGGGTTAAGGATATCATAGTTGTAATCAAGAAGAGGAAAGGAACATGGGCCTTGCATGTAGTACGTAGACAGGATAACCGCTGGCCATTAAGGGTAACTGACTGGATTCTCAGAGAAGGCAAGTGGATTAGGGGGAGACAGAAGGTTAGGAGGGTAGATGAGATTAAGAAGTTTGCGGGTATAAATTGGCAGCAGCAAGCACAGGACCGAGTTGACTGGCGGAACATGGGAGAGGCCTTTTTCGTGCAGTAGATGTAGTCAGGCTGATGATGATGATGAATGTAATTGATCTCGTAAACAACAGAAGTGGTACTTGCACGTGCTGATAATGATGACGATATCAACCAAGTTCTATTCATCCATCGTATCGCCTACTTGCTTAGGAATATAAGTCAGAAGCAAACATAGAACGGAGATATTAAAGAATATACGACTCGGATTGCTGATTGCTGCATAGAAAAAGTGAACGCTAAATAATTCCAGTGTGCAGTGTATGCGTTACTGTGACATGTAGAAAGTGTGCGCAATATGTCTTCTTGAACATATCATCCCTTGATACGTTGCGTCGTCAGTGCAAACGATCCTTGAACCAAGGACCCACGCGAGAAAAAAAAAGTTACGTTTGTTTTTCACGTTTGATAGAAAGGAAGCCCTACTTTTGCTTAATAAAGTTATGTCAATTGAAAGAATTACTTCTGTTGGCGCAGCAGCTCTTGCAGTGGAATATGGGCAAGTGGCACAGCTATGTGTAGGGGCATACGTAGGGCCCTACAAAATGAAAAATATAGAGTGCTAGGCTTCAGTAGGGGAATGTTTCTTTCACTGAGCGGGTAACGAAGCCCTAAACAATATGCAGACAGATAGGCAGATAGAATAGTGATTGAGGGCTTCACAAAGGAGAAGTCAGAAGAAGGAGCAACAACAATATAGGCGCGGGACGAGCTATTTGCCTTTGCATCTACGGGGAAATGCTGACGTAGCGTCTGAGACGTTTTGCCTATGCTGCGCATGCAAGTACAACATTTTCCCATATGTTGCAACGTATTTCAGCGAACAGCTCCACAGGGACCTAGGAGACCATGGTTTGAATTTTCAAAAAACGTACCATGTTTATTCATACAGCGGCATACTGTTACATCCTCTGCTGTTCTACGAATATCGTGCAGCGCTGCTTTCGAGAAAAAAAATATATTTGGAATGCTGCATTGCGCCATCAATTTTTTATTGCCCCATCTCTGATTTCCCAACATAATGACGACAATTCACGTTCAACATGAATGCAACGTACGACGAGCACGTCGCTCGTCGTACGTTGCTCACCCGAACGAAAGATAAAACAGAAAGAAAACTATGGCAACGAAAAGCAAAGTAAAAGTAACCTGTTCATCAATATTGATCACTGGTATCTCGACAGACGGACATTAAAGGACAGATATTTATACATCTTAAAGCTTTGCCAAAGCTTATCACAGGCAATGGAGCTATAATATACAAGTACATAATTATTTTCTACGCACAGCGTTTGGTTGACACATCATGAACGTATTTACAGCGCAACACCAGCAAAAACACAGGACAGGGAAGGAACAAAAGAGAAAGAAAAGACGGCACTAGTTGACACGACTGGATAAGAGCATTCAACGAAGAAATCTTGTGTCAAGCGCGAACAATAGTTAGTACTGATAAACAAACAAAAAAGACGGAAACTGGTGACTTTTTTCAGGCACACCAGATATAAGCGATTACGCCCGCTCACATTCATATTTCATATCTTTTTTGCGGGAAATCATGTTTCATAAGAGAAGCTGACACCTACACGAAAGAGTAAAAGAGAGACAGGGGGAAACTGAAGGGGAAAATTGAAGACCAGAAAAGATTGTCTTTGTTTAACCCTGCTTTCTTGTCTACAGGGGCCCGAGTCAGGATGCAAACTAAAGGCCAAAAGCCAGTTGGGGTGAGAAATAGTTAAATAAGCACGTAAAGAGGATACAAAGCCACACAGAAAATTATACCAAAAGCGAAGTAAGTGTTTATCTATCTATCTATCTATCTATCTATCTATCTATCTATCTATCTATCTATCTATCTATCTATCTATCTATCTATCTATCTATCTATCTATCTATCTATCTATCTATCTATTTATCTATCTATCTATCTATCTATCTATCTATTTATCTATCTATCTATCTATCTATCTATCTTCAAGTGCATATGAGTATATCAATGCGATGACGGGTTATATGTGCGTAGGGCTACGTCGACACGTCGGGGAAAACAACGTAGTTTTCATTAAACAAAACAACCCGGGCGTGAGCCCTCTAGAACAAGGCCAAAATACTTTAGAGAACATCACTCCTCCCGTAAATGCGCCACGGAAGAAGGCTTTTAGCTAGAGGCAGGTCCGTGCTGCTTCGTTCTATTCTTTCTCCCCTTGCTCGTTGGCGTCACGAGAAGTGCCCTTTCACCTCTTGATGGATCAATGTATACGATCACTCGCAAAACATATACTCGCAAAACATCCAGCTTCTTTCGTTTCTTTTGTTTCTTTTATCGGCGTTAAAAGAATAAATATGCAAAAAAAAGAGCAAACAACCTGTCTTTTCTACGGGTGGTGCACTGTACCGTGGATGTCTGGACTAAGCGCCTGCGGGGGTGAACTGCGCCCTGTCGGGGACTGTGAGCGACGCCCTCTTGTTTATCTAACTCCTTAGCCTTGCCTGCCCTTTCACTGCGGTGTCGGTCATTCAGTGAGGAGGCCGTAAAAAAAAGCCCGAGGCGAAATGAAGAGTTTCTTGTATTGCTGTTTAGTTTCTTTTATTTCATCTCTTTTCCTGTTAACTTACTAAGCATAGTTCTTCGAAAGACAAACTCTCAATATGGCGTTTTTTTTAGCAACGGGTATGAGCTAGAGGGATTTCTTTTTTGTTGACTGTAACATGCAGCACCGTGAGCTTCTTGGTTTCATAGGTAACAAGTAAATTCCTTGCTTGGGGGTTTACTTGTTACCTAAGAATTTTTTCTTTAGGTAAATGTGTGGATGACTTTCTCTTGTATAACTTATCTTGTGGAGCTTAACCGAAACTTGTGTAGCTTCGACGCAAATGTCAATGAAGTGCTATTCCAGATGTATACTTATATCTGCCGTACATTTACGTGTATAGACGGTTCTTGTAATACAAAGTCTTCCTCATCATATATCGTCATTCAATACTTAGCAGTAGAGCAGACATTCAAGTTATGTCGAGTTACGTCTTCTACTGTTGCGAAACTGTGTGCGATTTTTTCTGCGTTGCGCATTATAACATAAATTAAAGAGGCGCTAAAATAGGTCGCTTTCAGCGAAAGCTGCTCCAGCGTCGCTGCAAAGTGATAAAGAATTTCTCTAAAGACTTCCTTATTGTATAAGGCCCTAAAACAGCACGTAAAATCAAATATAATGAACCACGTGATCACAATTTAATGAATACCAGGTTACTGCAGCATTAAAAGAAACACTGCAATGGACGCCACTGCAAATGGGGCACCTAGTAGTGAAGATATAGTTAGTGTTTGAATTCCATGTACTGAAATCCATCTACTCCCAAAACAGAAATCCTGTAGCCTCACCGATACAAATACAAATGACTTGATCAAAAGTCAAGAAGTTCGGACGTATATTTAATCGAGCATTGCATAAAGCTACGCATTCCATTGGATTTGGGGAAAAATGGGAGATTTGAAACATTAGTCGACCGCCTAAAGCTTGATACAGCTCTTCCGCGACCCTTGCTACACTGGTAAAACGTGCGTCTACTACAGAGTGTTCCTGTGGTCACTCGTGATGAAAATGTACATCACCTGCTTTTTGAGAGCCGTAAATATGGGTCAGAATTAAAAGTATTAAGAGGAAGTTCAATATTTCTGGATAGGACGCTTTTCACTGTTAAACAATTCTAGGTCTATGGCCAACTTCAGGTCCTCAGGAATTAGCGCTTATCGCTTTCAATACGTTTCTTGAAGAATCAAGTACATTGTGGAATATCAGCTTATACTGTGCACGATATCACCTTCGCCTACATATAGAGAAAATGTGTAATTCTGAGACTGTGCGTTTGATTGTATACGTAATCATTTGTCTCAGTGTAAACTGACATTTCCTGTTTGGAGCCCCACCGTAGTGGTCTAGTGGCTAAGGTACTCGGCTGCTGACCCGCAGGTCACGGGATCAAATCCCGGCTGCGATGGCTGCATTTCCGATGGAGACGGATGTGTTGTAGGCCCGTGTGCGCAGATTTGGATGCACGGTAAAGAACCCCAGGTGGTCGAAATTTCCGGAGCCCTCCACTATGGCGTTTCTCATAATCATATGGTGGTTGAGGACGTTAAATCCCACATATCAATCAATCAATCAATCAATCAATCAATAATTTTCTGCTTGAACGTGCGATACAACACTTGAGCAGATAGGAACTTATAGGGCGCATCTCAACTGTCATCTGATGTACGGCTGTGGTGCACTTTCGTATGTATTACTGTATGTATACATCGTATGTATTACTGTATTGCATTTTGTACCTTATTACATTTCTTACAACATATTTTGTCTGCTAATTGAGCAGTAGCCGGTGCCACCATAACGGCACCAATTTTTTCTATTTCACTATTCGAATAAAACAAAAAGACGTGTGGTCTAAATAACTTATTCTTTGTAAGTCAACCCAACTATTAGTCAAGTGATATAAGCTTCGGTGATTTCTCGTGTAACCCTTGATGCGGAACACAGCATTGCATGTTCAGTGCACTCTTTATAGGCGAATTACACTTTGAGATTCGGAGCAGCCACCAAAATGCTGCAGCGAGAACACGAATTGCACCATGAAAATTGTGCCAGTAAAACAGGTGAATGCTCCACGTGAGGTCACTCGGAAAATTGTTTATGCATATGCCCACGTATACCAGCTCCGGAACTTATTCGACGTAACCGATTTCCATTTTCCAGTGTGCGCACAGCCACCCAGAGAACATTTCTTTAAATATCATATCCACATTCGGTTTGTCGTCATCGCTGCTGCTACTGTCGGAACCTATGCTATCACTATCGCCCAGAGTTAGAAGCAACCCGTAACTCGTACAGCAAAGTCAAACTACGCTCTTTCAGGAGTGTAAACAAGTGGTCAGGGGGACCAGACACCGCCTGAAAAATGCTGAAAGCAACCGCGTTGCCTCACTGTGCCGAAAAGGACGGCACCACATTGCCTGAGTTCCGGTGAAATACACCTCTCACAGACGTAACTACGCTGAACGCACTCCGTCGTAGAGTGGGTTGCTCCGAATCTGCCAGCGGAAAACACGAACTTGCTCCGAGTCGACCAGTGAAACGCAGCTTCTCGGCCCGGCCACGCAGCAAATAATTTTGCTACAGATGGATCATTGGAATTCGTAGTAAGGAAACGACCTTGGTCAAGAGGAGAAAGAGCGTTATGCCACAAAATGTCGAAACTGGACGCTAAGCTTACTTCTCTGACTCACTAGTTACACGGACGCCTACAAGTGAATGAAGTGGTTGAAATTATTAATTTATTTGTCTAAATTAATTTAGTGCATGCTTAACAAAGCTTCAAGTACGGTGAGGTGTTGCATATCTAACGGGAATTTGGATTGCAAAAACCAAAACATTCACAAGGACAATCGACAGAACGTTCTCAAGAAGAGGAGACAGAAAAGTTTCTGTTAGTTAATTTTGTAAATCTCTTTTTTTTTGTTCCCGTTTGCGGTGAAAGTACACTCTTCTTCTTTCCCATTGTTCTTTTGCAAGTTCTGCGCAGTAGCAGCAAGATTTACGATGCTCCTGATAAACAAGGCCACTTCTTGCTGGTTTGGTATGGAACAAGGGGCGTTCGCGAGTATGGTGCACACTTTGTCGTAGTTGGTCTCGAGGTGATGACATAAAAGGAAGCACGCCAACACCTGATTAATGGAGCAATACTTGGATGGTTGTTTTCCGCGTGAAAGCCAGAATGAGGACCACTCGGTGGACGGGAACATATCTCCCATGGCGTGAGGTACGAACGCTTGGCCCTTCGTTTCACCATTGGCAGAGGCCACTTTTTTGTTTATTTATTCCTTACAACCAAAACGTCACCGAGGAAAGGGATTTTACGTGAGAGATGAATATATCTAGTAGAATTCGATGCTCGGTAGGACTGGTCCATGTCTAACTGGCTTCAATCTTTCCGGGCACAGTCGAAGCGCATGTGCCAAACATCTGTGCGCAAAACCATCTTCAGCGCACACATATGGTTTAAAAATGAACCATCCGTCCATCTTCCCCGCCGTCCGTCTGTTCGTTCATTCGTCGACCATCCATGTACCCATGTGTCCGTCCGACCATCCATTCGTTCATCTGTCCATCTTTTATACCAGTTGGTGACTTCAACGTAGACATTATCGGCCTTAGAACCTAGCAGGGCTCCATCATCAGCATTCACTTTATGGATATGCGTGAATTTTTCGCCGTCTAGATGAAGAGAAAGGACGCCATCTTTTTGTTGTTTGTCCAGATCGAGTGGCAATCTGCAGGTAGTCTGGACATCTAGACTCGAGGACCGTCGTAATGCAAGCTCTAATTTCAAAGGTTCTTGCAGCACTCCCTAAGCTCTCTCGGTATACTATTAGATTTAGTTCAGAGGCCTGAAGTTCAAGCGGAGTTCTTGTGCGAAATGCGACCGCCAGCTTGCTGTGTTGTTCAGGCTACATCGCAAAAGAGATAGCAAGCGTTTTTCGTTTGTTTATTTGCTGTTTCTAAAACAATTTTTTAAATTGCATGCTTCACGCAGTGTAATAGAATTTATTTCTCTCTCTGTAACTATTGTCTCGCATTCACAGTTCATTTTATCCCACGCTGGGGAAATCGGCACACATATTTTGGGAATGAAGCAGAACATAAAAAAAGGAGAACGAAATGAGTTCGTGCCGGTTCAGGAAGATCATTCATGTTCACACGTCGCTGAACAATGCTCGACTTAAACAGCTCCCCCTAAAATAAACAAACCAAGTTTGAAAATTTATAGTTCCTAGGCCAACTTATTCGACACTTGCAACGCTGACATGGCAGATATGTCATTTTTAAGTTAAGCCATGTGGAGGTTGTTCCCATGCACATATGAAATCATGAAGTATATAGTTGCCTTTTCTGCGGCAACTCATTGATGCACTCTTTGGGCACACCTGTCTTTCACGTTAGGAAGAGTTACCGCATAGTTTGACTTTGTCGAGGCACCTTGCTGAGCGAGTTAACCATCTTTAGGAGGGATGCTCTCACTGCAACTATCAAGCTGGAAAGCAATCCTGACATGGTCGAAATACCAACCGATGGTAAAGGCTAGAGTTGACGCTGCGAGCACATGCCCTTTAAATTGTTCATTAAAAGTACAAGGAAGCAGTACTCCGGTTTGCTAGTTTCGGCTGGAGGTCATAAGGTGAAATAGGTTGCTCAAAACTTGACGTGACTTCCAACATAATGAGCTCATAATGACTGAAATCCAAAACTGAATCGAAGAACCAGAGAAGGCTGTTGCTGGTATGTTTCATTCTAAATGGAAAGAAGAAAGGCACAGCTTATTTCCTGTATGACCTTATCGCCCACTGAGCTACTGCTTCCACTGGTTGGTACAATAAAAGAAAAGAGGAACATTCACATACTCTCTTTGAAAACAGGTTTTCGGCTGCATTTGGTGAAACTTCTGCTTGAGCTAGATGGTACAACATTATTTCTAGTTACCTTGAGTGGAAGACAGAATAAGTAATAAACACGACTCATACTTGAGCACATACTTGTCCTGTTTTTCATTGTTAGTTTTCACGTCTTCCTCTTAGCGAAACTAGTTAAGGAAGACAGTTTCCTGCCAGAGATGGCGTCATCTCATCTACGTCTTTCTTATAACAATATTTCAGTGCTCCTTTTCTTTCAGCTGGTTTGAGACACGTAAGGGAAAATGCAGGCGCCAGGTCACATTCCGCAACTTTTTGAAACTTGACTATATTCTGTAGTTGGTCAAAATGACAGCACATCCCACTTCTTGTTTGTCTTACAGATGGACGTGCAAGCGTGGCCGCTGTAGCCCCCACACAACCAACAAAGCACGTCTACTTCCATTCGACTGGAAAGACAACACCACACATGTATTTCTGCTTCGTTTTCAATGCAGGCCTGGGAGAGATGTCACACTGGACGCGATGGTACGGATTGAGTTATTTTTATCTGAGAGCATCCTTACAACCGTTGTACAGCGTATTTTTTTTTCGTTCACAACCTGATGGGACCTGCTGTTCTTGAAGTGCTTTTTTCATCATTGTACTGTTACCGCGAAGTACATGGCCAGCAAGGTGCATTACATAAGAAAGGCACTGAGAATTTAGACAACAGCGGGCGAGCAATGCTGAGAAGTGTGGGACACTGCGACTGTCTGTTGACATGGCACAGGAAGCTTGACTCGAAGCCTGCTCAAGAAGTTCTACTTAAACCTACATTCAGCTACCTGTGTGTTTATTCTTCTGGCTAAACACCCGGCCGATGCTCCTATCTCGTCCTCGTAAGATTGAATCCCGGCTCCGGTTGCCGCATTTAGGTGGAAGAGAAATGCTAGAGGCCCGTGTACTTCGATTTAGATTGAGGTGCACGTTAAAGACCACCACATGGTCAAAATTTCTAGCACTCATGGAACTGAAAAAAGGAAAGCATGGGAGATCCCTCCGCCGTAGGGATCTATGATATCCGTCGTAAGGATATGAAACTCAAAGTAGTTGCTAGAAGAGAAACACCGTTGGGAAATGTGGAAGCTGTCCTACTACGACAATGACTTGCTAGCACGAAGCGAAAGGCAAATAAGGTCACTGCGTCTAGGGCCATCGTTCCTCACTGGTATCGAGATGCTTTAACAATGACCCTCGAAATTGTTAAATACGCAAGCCGCACTTTAACTGCATCGTTGCCGAATCGGTCCCGATCCTGCACTCCACTGCTCACATACAGTGGCACCGCCCCGCTCCAACTACAGCTCCGCCAACACAGAAAGGCACGCAGGGATTATGTGTGAGACTGAAATATGTGGCGCCTTTGTACAAACTCGTGCTTGTGCTTTTGTCGTGGGCCAGAAAGTCATAGGATAGTTTCCCTGCCGCAGCATTTTTTCTGATACTCTTTTCTTTCTCGTCCATTGGCACTCATTTATCCAACGTCAAATCTGTGAAGGAAATACGTACGCAACTAAACTGTTAGTTTAACCGGCACAAAACATTTTCCTGTTAAAAAAAAGTCTATACACGATTCTGCTCTACCACTTTTTTTATTTCAACATCTGATTCGTTTTTGTGTTCATGAAGTGACAGCTGAAATTTCTCGAGAAGGGCTTCTTACGGTACGAGCAAAAGAACTACACTCGAACCGACAAGTGGCGCCCCAACTTTTTCACTTCATAAACGACAGATAAATCCTTTACTTCGTCACACCCATCTGCAAATCTGTTTTACTCGATTTCGCACAGACTCGTACTGAGCTTTTGTTTCATGGCGAGGCCGCTTCCGACAAGTAATCTCGTTAACTACGCTCCCACGCTCCGTCAGGTGTCAGCGCTGCAGCTCTTGTTAGAAAAGGCAGCCGGTGACGGACGAGCACACGTATAAGAGAGTTTGCCGCATAATTAGTTTTCGCTCCGCGGCACTTGACTTTGCAAGCTTTATGTATTATGCCACAATGTCTCAGGGAAGACACCCTGCGGGAAGACGTCGTTCTGTGATTTCACTCTGCCCCCGCCGCCTCGTGCGCAAGAGCTTTTTTCCACTGCCGAGTGTTCGCAAAAAAAATACAAAAAAGACAGGGCTGTCGTGTTTTGCCAGCAACGATTATCGGATTAGCGAAGCGAGCCGAGTAAGTTTCGACATCGGTGTGTCCGTGTGCCTGGTTCTGCCTGTTGTACAGTACAATTTTTCATTATAGTTCAAACACAATTCTTACGTTAGATATTGACATGACAAGTCACCATTCGCTTAAAAACTGCCAATTCTAAATGCGACAAAATTATATACACATAACGTTTCAAGCACCGAGCTGGTTTACCATAGTAGTGGTCCAGTGGTTATAGTTTTCCACTGCTGACCCGCTGGCCACAAAATTGAATCCTTGCCGCAGCGGCTGCCTTCTCGATGGAGGCGAAAATGCTTTAGGTCTGTGTGCTTGATATAGGAAACGTTTAAGAACCCAAGGGGGCCGAAATTTTAGGAGCCATTCCTAATAATCGTATGTTGCTTTTGGGACGTGAAATCTCAATTTTTAATACATTACTACCAAGCCAGTTTGTGTTCTGTGAGCGCACAACTACAAGGGTAGCTAGAATACGCGCAAGAGAGTTGCAAGGTTGCGAAGCATAGCTACGTGAATTACGTATAATGTTTTGCGCCTCACGCTTATGACATTTTGAGGACGTCAGAGTGTACCGCTAGCAGGTTATCTTTTTCGTTTGTCCGATTGCAGAGCTGCTTTATTATTTCAGAAAGAAGCAAATATTATAGCGTGTTTATGGTTTCATATGGCGAAGAAACATGCACCGTTGTTACTTATTGTAGTAAAATTAAATAGAAATGAAAGAGAAGTGTGAATCTCAGCATTTAGCGCCGGCAATATTAACATGTGACGCGAAAACGTTTTTCTCATATATACATGGCTAGCGAGCTCGCTCCATGCACTTGATGATTGCGCAAATGGTCCATGTTAAATAAATGTCAGAAAAAAAACACTGAAATATTGTTCTAAACTTTATTCATAGCTCGTTAGAGATTGGCGAGATTTGCTAATTCGAATGCATTGCCGACTGGAACGAGTTTTTTTTTATTTCATCATAAATGTAACTCACGCGTGTGTGGTACCACAACATAAACTGTAGAAATGAAAGCAAAATGATCCACGACGACAACACTTCGTCCACACTCCAACAACAACAAAAAGGATACTCGTTACTCTTTTCAGTGAGTACAGTCTTGCCGCGTATATGACTCTCTTTAAAGAATTAACGTTAACACTATTTTGGCTTCTACGACTCCCTGAAGAGAGTATGATAGTCTCCAAAGAGAGTTCACGAGTCTTTTTGGAAAAAAGACTCGGGTACGAGGCAATTCAAAACTTACAATGAAGAATCCAAGGACTTCTTTCTCTTTCAATTTTGCTAGATCGCAAGAATGACAGAATTTTATATTCCTAGATCAAACAAGCACATATACCACTATTTTCGAAAAGGCTCGAATTACTTTCATCAATATAGGTCTTCACATTCTCGGAAAAAAAAGTATGAATGTTTCCGTATACAACATGCCTTTCAGAGCGAACTCAAGAGCGAAATGCGCGTTGAGTGGGGCAACGTCGTGGTCGATGAGTTCGCGTGGTGCGGGCTTCGCTTCAAGAGCCAAGTCGTTTACTCGTCCAATCGAAAGCGATACCAGTGTAAAGTGCACGCACTGCCTAGGGAACTTTAGCGGAGAGAGGCTTGCGAGGTCGACACCCCGATCTTCTCGGATACGCTGCCAACTTCAGCACCAAGAACTCAATTCCTATTCGACTCCATTGCCCATAAGGATCTGAACGAGTAGTGAGTGATAAGGCATTCACAATGCACGCGAAAATACGCTTCCTCGAATTGTTTGCTCTTGATGTATTTTGTGAAGAGCGTTCAATTCGTCCGCATGCTCTGAAGAAATGTTGAAAGCAATTTTGTGAAATGAATGTGATGCTTTTACATACCCCCCTCACCTTCTCAAGTCTTCACGCAAGGGTAAATGTATAAATATATTGGAAAACCTTCGTCTTACCACCGAAAACTCTTACGCGTCTTCCAGTTCGGTTGCAAGTGGCTGTTGACTGTGGGGCTTCGAAGCTGAATAAGTTGGACACTGCGTTCAACATCAGTTCCTCATTTTCCGCGAAGCCTACTGAAAGAAGTATGTCATTTCGTTCTGTATGCAAACTAATTGTCCCGTTTTTACTAGCGTTTTACTGACAAATGAAGGTTCTGAGGTGACCCTTAACAACTTGGACAACAACAAAAAAGCGTCACCGAGTCTCTTAAGCCAGGTAGCTCTATGCATCGCAGACATGGCATACACCTTAAATCAATCATCGTCGATTGCACTCTCGCCTGCACTTGCGGTCACTGCCAATGCTACGTCGTCTTTCGCGATATGAGGATACAGTGGTATGCATATTCGTTTAAACGTGAATTTGCTTATATTGCCGAGCACAACTGCGGTGAATAGGAGACAATACTGAACGCTTGACCTCCATAGACTATTCATTAGCGAAACGGGAAAAAAAATTCGCTGTGAATATTATCCTCAGACCATTGCCTCACACACCTCCTGCACATACAATTTTCATCTTTCATTGGTCACCAAGGTTTCATCCTGACTCGCGCGAAATTGGCGTAGGACTCTGGGTGACTTCTATTGAAGTCTTCGGGAAGTAAATCTTTACATTCGCGTGGTCGTGACGTTGAAACAGGTGAATATCACTATTGAATACGGTTCATTCAGTTACCAAAACAGAAATAAAATGAAATTCACAAACGAGAAGAGCAAGACCTATTCATAAGGTAATAGATGCTGTCTTAGAGAATCTGCTATCGGATTTCGGTCAGCCGCGGTGAAGCAGTGCGCAATGGCGCTGGGCTGCTGATGCGAAGGTCACCTGTCCGATCCCGGCCGCGGTGGTCCTGTTTGCCACAGACCGATGTACTGTGTGACGTGAGTGCACGTCAATGAACACAGTCGAAATTTCTGGAGCGCCCCACGACCGCTTCTCGTATATATCGTTGTTTTGGGACGCAAAATCATGAACAACAACAACAACAACAACAACAACAACAACAACAACAACAACAACAACAACAACAACAACAACAATAATAATAATAATAATAATAATAATAATAATAATAATAATAATAATAATAATAATAATAATGATGTATTATTATTATTATTATTATTATTATTATTATTATTATTATTATTATTATTATTATTATTATTATTATTATTATTATTATTATTATTATTATTATTATTATTATTATTATTATTATTATTATTATCAGAGTAATAATATTGATAATGATAGTCAATCAATGAATCATTATATAGCGTGCCCTGAAACAACCAAGAGGTCTTGGTGCAGGCGAACGTGAAAATTAAACAATAGACATAAGCAATACAATGAAATATACAGAAAAGAATTAGGAATATCAAATAAAAAGAGCGAAAACGCACGGATGAAACGAAATCACCTCATAATGCGAAGAATAACAGACAAGACGAGGATCTTGAAATGACATTTCAAATTGAAAGGAAATATACACCACTATGTGGAAGGCTGCCGCAAAAAATGAAAAAAAGAGAGAATCTGTATATTATGAGAAACTATCTTAAGACAGTGAAGCTGATATAAGACCAATGGCAGTGGACTGTGAAAACATCATGAACGTTAAAATTATATAAACTTTGTATTCTGTGACTAGTAAGTTGTCGCGCTGCCAAACTGATGTTTCCAATTATCGCCCGATTTCTCTACTGTGTGCCACATTGAGATATTTGAGCGGGCTCTTCACAGCAAATAGTATGTTAGCGTGAAAAATTCATTGATTCCTAATCAACGCGGGATGCCCTGCCGCGGTGGTCTAGTGGCTAAGGTACTCGGCTGCTGACCCGCAGGGCGCGGGTTCGAATCACGGCTGCGGCGGCTGCATTTCCGATGGAGGCGGAAATGTTGTAGGCCCGTGTGCTCAGATTTGGGTGCACGTTGAAGAACCCCAGGTGGTCTAAATTTCCGGAGCCCTTCACTACGGCGTCTCTCATAATCATATGGTGGTTTTGGGACGTTAAACCCCACATATCAATCAATCAATCAACGCGGGTTTCTCCCTGGCCACTACTACGAACCTTGTTAGTTTCAGGACGCCAATCAGCTCCCCTATTTCTAAGTGATGGCAGTTGTACGTTGTCTACTCTGAACTGAGCAAGGCTTTTGAAGTAGTCAGTCACAGACTGTTTTCGGTAAAACTTGCAAACTTTGACGTTGACTCGTCTGTTGGGAATTTACTGCAGCGCTATTGGCTTAACAGATCATGCTATGTTGCTGTAAATGGTCAAACGTCTTCCTTGTAAAAACTGACTAGTGGAATTCCTAAAGGATCGGTATTAGGCCCACTCTTATTTTTAATTTACGTTAACTATGTTTCTTTTGCTATTCATTATTATTCTTCTGTATTCCGATAGCATCAAGATATTTAAAGAAATTCAACCAGTTAACGACTGTCGCCTGCTGCAGTTATAGTATTGTTCTTTCTCCGAAGAGTGTGACAGCAATGACCTTTCTATGAATACCATGAAAACCTCATTCATGGGTCCATCGTGTCATTTCCGTACTCTGTCACTACCTTGTCGTTATGTAAGGTTTATGAATCCGGTGATCTTGGTGTTGTTTTCGATAGCATGCTAAAGTTTTCTACCTGTAATGCGTGGCCTTCGTTTTCTCGGCTGTGTTTGTTGCATCTCTCGCAAATTCAGTTCTCCTACAGCCTTTTACAAATTGTACATTACAATATGTCTTCTTCTACTTGCATATGCATCTTTGACCTGAATGACATTTACTAAATCTTGTAGTGACGCCAACTAGCAAGCCCTGAAAATAACCACAACCATTTACTACTTTCGTTTCGCTAGAAATACCTATGTATCTTGTTCCAACACTGCGCTATTATTATCCTTGCCATCCCTTTACTGCTGACGAAATCGCACGGAATTCTGATTTACTTACGAGCTAGTTCACTGTATGATATCCTGCCTCTTACTTCTCAGTTGTGTAAATTTTCAGATTCTGCTTAAGTTAACCAGAGAGAGTGGACCATTTGTGCTATCTGCCAACTTCCTACGACACTCTATGTTTCACAGAATACAAATTCACCACACTGTTGACTTTCGCGTTAACTTTAGCGCGCATGCACTAAAAGCTCATGGTTGTTCCAGGGCGCGTTCAATAAATGGCTTATTCGTCCTTATTATATGCCGCGTCATTGCGCTCTGATTCATTGACAATCGAACACTGTGCATCTGCCACTACTGAGCTATCGCTTCATTCCTTTACACTGTGCTGGTTAAACACACTGTATATAATGGTAAATGTTTTTTATATAATATTGTAACTTTAAGTTTGATCTACGTGCTATACAAGCGTATAAAATACACAATCTTATCGCATGTATATTGTATACGAGCACTCGGTGAAATTGGCCGAAACTTCAGTCTTTCCTCGTTTTGTCGCTGCTGATCCTGCGAAATTTCAGTGTTCACGGATGTGTCTCTTTTAGGCAATAGTTTACACTTCAGTACAATTTCTTGAACATGTTGTGAGCAACAAGTTGACAATAAATTCCAATTAAAAATAAAACACTGCTTCTTTCTAGACCCAAACCATAGTGACCTGGTTTTGTTACGCCGTCAGCAAACAAAAATAATCTGATGTCAAATGCAATGCAATGCAAATGCCGCAGCTGGTGCAAGAAAAACATGATTTACGAGTCGATATAATGCTAAAAGAACACGTAAACCATTTGAGAACAGCTTTTGGGAAGAAAGGAAAATAAAAAAAACCTATGCTTTCACTAAAACAGTGACCACCATTTGGTTTACCAGAGTATACTTCTTACGATGCACATATACCAATGCCGGGTTGGCTGCGTGAGGTCTGTGTATACGGTACACCCCCATGGTGCGGTCACGGCCAGTGCTTGCTCGATGAAATATTTATTTCCGGGTCATGTATGAGCAACAAATTATATGGGCTTCCCGTTTTAAGCAGGAACACATAAGAGCATTTCTTTCCACAGAAAGGTAGGTCAAACCCCACAGGGTAAAGAACTTCTTGCTCTTAAGTGGAGCCGTAACAAGTAAGTAGGTTGTTGACAGATTAGCTGTTCACGAAAACCGCCAGAAGCTTCATTCCTTTTTTTTTCTTCTTTTGAAACTGGACATTCCTGAGACTACAGCCTGAACACATTAATTTTGTTTACCATTTTGAGTGTACGCTTATTTCGACCCTTTGAGCCAACATGTTTGCAGCTGTGCCCGATGCCTGTACTTTAACCGTTTCGACATTGAAGGCAGGCAGGACACTGGGCCCATTCTGTATTATCAAAAACGCATTTCGAGTACTTAAAAAATTTTCGTTATTAGACAGAGAGGGAGAATATAATAAAACAAGGCTCAGTCTAATTTGTCATCCTACACGTGGTGAGATAGGAATGAGAGAGGTAAAGAAAGAAAGAGAGAAAAGGAGATGAACATCGCACACCACACGCGCACAGCACACGCAATGCAGAAGTGTGTGGTACCACATTACTTCAAGTAAGTATGTCGTGCACAATGAAACTTTCTTTTTAACAAGCTCTTGCTCTTGGCCATTCTCTTTACTTCTAAGAATACTTTTGTACCGATGCCACATGTCAAACGTAAAGCAAGTTTAAATAGTGTAATCAAACACTACTAAATGTTTATACCCCGTTTCCCGCTTCCCTTCAGGCTCACTAGAGGGGAAGGAAACCACCATAATTAGTGCCACGCCTGTTCTGCCAAGGAATCGATTTTTGAGAAAAAGGTCAGGAAACCACATAACTGCACCGCGTGACACGCTACTAAATAAAAAAAAAGCTGCCTAAAAAGCTGAAGCACCAAAGGATTCATTTTTACTTCAAATGCGCCGCTTCATTATATTACAATACAGTTTATTATTCCACTACCAAAATCGTCCTGCTTCATCATTTCTCTTTCTCGTAATTAGATCTCTCGTAACCTTTTATCAAAAAAGTCTTTCATGAAAACCATCAGGTTCTTGGCGAATCCTCCAGCGTGGGTGTGCGCCCCATATATCTCCAGGAACTTGACTGGACATGACTTAAAATTAGGTCGGCCTAGAAAGTTTCTTAGCCTTCAAGAAGATGCGCTTGCTTCCGACGAGCGCAGAAACGTGGAAGGAAATGAGTGACGACTGGGGGCAGGACACAACTGGCGTGCGGGTTTCCTAAAGACGCGAGTTTCTAAAACTGAAGGTATACAGAAAATGTATAACAAAAAACCAGTGATAGGGAGGAAAAGATTGCATACTGGGGGTGATGCCTGCCAAAGGAAAGTTTAAATATTAAAAAAGAAAGAAATGAACACGTAGTTTTGTTCTTATGTATGGAAGCCCATGGAACTGGCCGTTCGTATTCGCCTATATACGTCTAGACATTTCGGGGAGGATCTACGACATTCTTTCTTTCACGGCCTACTCGGCTCATAACCAGGAGAAAACGCAATGTTCAGGGCGATTTGCACGAAGCTCAGCAGACTCAAAAAGAAGTCATAAAAATGAAAAAAAACGCATCTCCATGGAGTGGAATGAAAAATACTGGTTCTTCTTTTCATTTTCTTATTTTTTGTTATTTCCATCACGTGCAGCTCCAGAGCGCATTATGGAAAGCGGTGGGGGGTGGAGGGGGTGTTACATATGGATGTATAAATAGACAATTGAACAAACAAAGTTAACACGACAGAATAAGAGAAAAAAAGGGCACGCCATTTTGTGTGAGCCGCAGTAGAAGGCGAACAAGAACAACATACAACAGTAATGTTCTGAATGGTACGACAATACATGAGTTGCTGCGGTAGCTGACTCCACTGGGTTACCGTTTGTGGAAAAAAACGAGTCCCGAACAATGTTTGGGATACAAATAGCTAAGTCTTTCCATGATAAGTGCACCCGGTAAATTTTCGACCACTTCCAATCATGCTGCAATAAAAATTGGAGGTATAAGCCAATCTTAAAAGTAGATATTGAGGAGTTTTATCTCGCAAAAAGCATCTTGTGTTGCCTAGAAGGTGCTTAAATCTTTGGACACTCATAAAATACCTATAATATTACTGTTTTTATCAATTATACGGAACAATTTTTTCAATCATTTTGGGGCGCTACTTTTTGTGGCTATGTTAGTTAACTTATTTCTGGTTGAACAATCTTTCTTGTTTCTTTAGGCGGAAAGCTCCAATATGCGGCAAGTTTAGCGTTTTTAAAACAAGTACATATTTTTATCAGGTATATATGTACATTCTCTGCTTTATGCGTTCCTATATGAAATGATTAGGATACTTCGGGAGCGAATAAAGCCTAAATATTTCCGAAATATCGTGGCAAAGCTGGGAAAGTAGAATTTTTTAGTGACATTGCGGCTTAAATTTCGCAATGTAGTGGTCCATGTAAAAATGTCGCTTTTATAGAAAGATAGACACTAGTAGCAGTAGGATAGACACTATTACTACTACATACATTGGGGAAGCATGACCCACCGCTTCGGAAGCGTCGCCCCTAAAACCGACTGCTCGATCTGCACAACCGTTCACTAGCCACCCCGTATATGCAGGCACACGAGCGTACATCAGCGTCCCACCACTCGTTGAAGGCAACGCTTCTCCATCATTCAATAAGTAAGACTAATAAAGACTAAAGATCAAACCTAAGCAGTCCAAAATTATATTCAAGTATGCAACATTCACTAGATACACCCACCACTCTGCGACGCATTCACTCGAGTTCCCCACGTGGTAATATGCAGGTGGCATTTTCATAATGTATTGTATTTTCACCTTTCTCCGATTTTTCGTCACGCACAAGATGATTATGTTTCGCTCACAACCAATGACGACGGAATTTCTGTGAAACGAACTTTATAATGCATTTCCCTAAAGGCGCAGTGAGGTCACAGTGGAACTTGCCAGGTCGTTGACTTCGCAGTTTTCGTTCGTTTCTGTTGTTGATTGACTCCATAATGATTGAATAAGGTAACACCTAGAACAGTGATAGAAAGAGAGTGAAGAGTAAAGGCACAGAGACTAGCGAACCTGTGCACAATTCACTATAAACTCTACACTGTGGGAGCCCAACAAGTGGTATGAAAGGATAAGATAATGAGAGACGGCATTAGTGCACACACTTCACAGCACATATGCGCCGTGTACCATAATCTTTCTGGACGGCTTTTGCGCTTAGTTTCAATGCTTTCCTTATTTCTAATTTCCTTCTCTGCGTTTTGATTATTTTTAGCTCCATTGTATATTCTACATCCACTGCACTCTAGTCATACAATGATGGTAAAGCTCATTATGAAATCGGCAAGTGAAGTTGATTTCGCGAAGACTGCGCGTGGGTAAAGAAGGAGAACAGGTTAGATAGGCGACCCACGGGAAAGCGCAGACAGAAAAGGCAATCATGAACGTTTAATGTCACTGTAAATAAACGCTACGTTTCGTGCGCATTCACGCGTCAAAAAAAAGAAACACACGAGCTTCCTGACAACCAAGAAAAAAAAAGAAAAAGAAGTGGTGAGCCAAGAAGCCGTCGCATTCTTTCATTCTTTCCGGCGACACCTGCACAGCGTTCAGACAGCAAGAAAAGGTACATACACGGGTGTTCCAAGGAGTAATCTACGTAATAAGGATGAGCAAGAAATCGATCCGCATTACGCGCGTGCCGGATAGGCCGTGATGTCGGCGACGGCTGAGGAAGCGAGGCGGCTCGTCCTTATTCCGCGCGCTTGCATTTTTCCGCCCGCCTGTCGGCTCCTGCCGGAGACCTCGATTTACTGCGTTTGTTTCGGCGACGGTGCACACGGGCTCTTGTCATTTATCGCGTCGAGGGCATCCCTTTTGCGGAGCGAGGCTTAGGCGGTTCTTACGGAAGCCTGCAAGATTTCTACGTGTAATGCATTGCCTGCCAGGAGAAGGAGGAACGAAAGGGGAAGTGCAAGAACGTGCCGTCGCGAAGAACAGTCTTACTTGTTTTCACGTCGCCTGCGAAGGGGCACGTAATATATTCTTCCATTTTGCAGGCGCGTACGAAGGGCTGAAAAAGAAGCGAGGGACTGGCAACCAGTAATGGACTATGGTTGCTGCTGAAGGTTGCGAGATCTCGTAAAAAGTATAGTATATAAACTTGCCTTATGTGCGTCGGTGATGAAGTACATAGTCTTGAAAAATAAAAAAATACAAGAAATTCTATTTGAAAAAAATGCAAAACAAATTGCAAAGGATTCTTATATTCATTACAGGTGCTTTCTGTCATTCGATGTCGCAGTGATTAGAGTGCGTGCTAAATAAAAGGAATTTTTTATCAGTAGTTCAGCCTTTAACTCGTTGCAACACTGGAATAGTATAAAAATCGGTGTTTATGTACATGCCCTGAAATTTATTAAATATTATTTTTCTTGCATTCGAAGACAAAAACACTAAGATAAGAGCATAGCAAAGACTCGTTTAACCGAATAAAAAATACAGATAGCTGAAATTACTTCTATCTCTCTCTCTTTCTCTCTGTCTATCAGATTAATTTTTCTCTCTCTCTCTTTCTTTGAATATCTTCTTCCCTCTTGATTTTTTATGCGCTAATTTCTCTCTCCTTTATTTATCATTCTTTCCATGCTAAGCTTTACTTTCTCCCCTCCTTTCTGTCCTCCTCCCCATCACATCTCTCGCCCTCGAGATCACCTTTCTTTCCAATACACTTGCTACATCACACCATACAAGGCTATTCAATGCTCGCGTGCTAGCATGCCTAGATAGGCGATGGGTTTGGACGCTTGCCTGGGGACTGAGGGTCTGTTGGTTCGAATCCCGCCTCGTGAACAGTAAACAGAAGTCCGCTGACTTGCTGCCTTGAATAACGCAAGATACTTGCCAAATTATTTCCCATTTTTTAGTGGCACCGGCACTCTAACGCCTGAATCATAAAAAACAAACCTACAAAACAGCCATGGGTGTTCACGCTTGCGTTATCTCGTTTTTCTCTTTGATCTCGTATGTGCCGCCACAAACAGCTCAGGATCGCAAACTGGATACACTCTGAATGTAGCTCCTTTCTCTGCCAACTGCCGCCTACCCGATCACGACTTGCAGAAGAGTGCTTGTCAACAGTTACTGTTTATCGCACGGATAGTGTTATAAGTGCGTCAAAGTAAAGCCGATCCGGCAGTTTTTTCCTCCTCTCTCATGACAGTTATATTCGACACATTCGGCCGAAGAACGAGATGTGCACATGCCAAACGCTGCTCTTTGCTGAACTGACCCTGTGCCCTCTCGCCTCAAAAGCCTCTGGGCTTAAAAGATTAGCTCCATACGATACCATGGTGGACGGGATCGGCGCCCTGCTTCTATTGTTTCTTTTTACCTGGCTTTCATAGGATCACCTTTATAGACACGCGCATGCGTGTATCTTGAGAAAGGGAGCATCGAGGCAATAAATAGAGAGACCGCTTTCGTTCACCAAAGCTTATCTCCGACTCTTCGGTAGAACTCAGTTTACGACGACTGCCTTTAAGCTCATAGAGCTAGCCCACCCACATCGTGCCCTGCACTCCCTTTTTATCGCTGTACGTCCCCGCGATCCGTAAAGCCTGTCTCCGCCGGAAAGTGTCGAAACATTGCGTAGTTGACTGCCGTAAATGTACTGGGAGGGTCGCTGAGTTGTGGTGACTTTCCCAATCGAACTACAGGCGGAGAAGGTGATGCAGAAACGGCTGCTAAAGGGCCCCCACGAGCTTTGCAAATAGAGACGCTTGCGTAATGCACTTAGGAAGCGCTGAAACTTATGCTGTCAGAAACACAGTCAGCCGGTATTTTACGTTGCCGTTCTTGGTACATGTTGGAGACCCATAAGTACCATAGAAAAAAAACTGACTTTAGGAAAGCATGGTCTAATGGTCATGTCAGCGACACAGCTGCAGAGAGCTACGTAAATGCCGAGAGAAGGTGTGCTAACCGCGGCCTAATTTTCTGCATCATGAAATACGAAGTATTGGTCACGTCAAAGCAGATAATGTGGAACGCATATATTCTATCCAGCGACATTATGTTACCTTGGTGGTTGCGTATGACACACACACAATCACACACACACACACACACACACACGCACACACACGCGCGCGCGCACACACACTCACGCACACACGCACACACGCACGCACACACACGCACGCACGCGCACACACACACGCACACACACGCACACGCACGCACACACACACACGCACACACATGCACACACACGCAACACACACACAACAAACACAACACACACATGTAACGAATACATAAGTCAACAACAAATCTGTTTCGAGAGGGCTTTATCAGAAATTGTTTGCATGGGTATCTCCGCTGTTGCTTGCAAGAAGTTATATGGGGTGCGTAATATATATATATATATATATATATATATATATATATATATATATTGTTACAACGACGTTTTGACAGTTGTGGTTATATACATCTCCATTATTGTCTGTATCCCCATTATTATTTCTCGCATTCTTTAGCGATACTATGCCTGTTCTGTCGCTTTATTTTTCACTTCTCACAATATTAGCCATTTTTGAAATGGCTTCATGCTAATGCGTCGGGTACATCAGATCCAAAGAGAGAAGTACGAGTGGTTATTTTGTTCTCTACTGTCAGTAAGAGATTTACGTTTCTAAATCAGCTAGTTCACCACATAGCCTGTGTGATCTTCCCGTTTGAGTGATGCGAAGGCTCTTAGCATCATGTCACCTGCTATCAGTGGTGGCCGTGCCCACCACTGATAGCAGGTGACATTACTGTCGTGACGCACACGTCAGTAGCTTTCTTTAGTATTTTTGTTCAGATAGATCTTTCAGTTGAGCCATTGGATCCTCTGGTTCGTGGCTTCCCAGTCACGCCCAAGTGACAGATGTCGTTTGTGGTTTGCCTAATAGGGCGACCACCGTCGCTGCTACTTTCTTTAGTTCGAGAAGCACGAGGCTATTCAGCTAAAAGGCCTGTCATCGAAGCCCATCTCTGCCATCACTCGAATGACGATCATCTATGGGATCCCCACCTAATATTTTTTTTCTTCACCCTATTCACCTTGATGATTCTCGTGTTTTGGCTGAGTGATGCCCGGTTTTGGCATGCTTTAGTTCCTGGAACCCTTCCTGACAGCGCTAGTCCATTTATTCGTATGTCGCGTTCACTCTAGTGTAGGCGTATCGTGCTCAACGAACCACGTGCGTACAAAATTAGGCAGTGTACGAGAACAGAGCAGAAAACAAAATTGGAGCAACAAATGGTAATAACATGCAATGAAAAATAGGTTAGTCGGCACATGTTATGACTTATATATTTTGAATAGCATGCAGCTTAGAAATGTTTCAGTAACAACCGTATCTGTACGCCTATGTCTATGGATGTCATTTATCGCAATCTTGTTTGAGTGCGATAGATGACATCATCATGACTTCAATGGCATCATCGGCCGTGCCTAAAGGGGTGGTGTAATCAAATTTCAAGGCTATTGCAAGCCTTTTGTGGGTTTCCTCTGTCTGCAAGGGCTCTCCACACGAAGAGTCGGACAAAACAAACGCGTAGAATATATTTTAATTCACTTCTAAATGTGTAGCTGAATGCACACTCTTGCGATCTAGACCCATTGCTTGCGCAGCAACACTGACGTGTCAGAATAGGAGAAGCAACGTCAGTTGTCGTGACGTCACACCAGATGTGTAGTGACGAGTGTGTTGGCATCCCTTGCAGAGAAACTGTGCGTACGCCAGGGACGCTGGGTGCTTTTGAAGAAACACTCGATGCGTCCTTGTCCGTCAGAGTCGACGCGCGCGTACAACAGCAGGGCTGCGCCACGGTCTTTCAGCGTATCGTTGCCTATAAAAGGCCGGTGCGTCTAGCGTCAGGTGGCTTTCGCGTCCACGTCCTGTACATACGTTGTAAATATAAACGCTTTGTTTCCTTCTGGCTGCATTTTGCCTTGCAACTGCCTGGATGCTACTGCAGCTGGCCATGGCGACTGTCAGCGCGTTTGTTTTCCTGACGCTTGTGGGGCACGTGCGTGTGTTGTGCGTGTATCACGCTTCCAGGAGCTGGAGGAAACGCTTAAAGCCAAGAACACGCATTCCACAAATTCGGTGTCACCACCCCTTTAAACTGGTGCACAGATACCATCCGCGCTTCCAAATAGAACTTTATTGACAAGAAGCCTGCTAATACAACCGAGTGAACAGAAAAACAGTGAAAAAATGAGAAATTTAAACATACGAATTATAATCGAAATTCGCTGGGCCTGCTGCGCCGACCGTCGCACAGCTCTCTTTTTGACAGAGGAACTGATGGCATGGCACCTGCTGTATTTAGGACCGTGTCACCATTCATGCTCGAGATTGTCCGGCAGTTACGTCATCATTCGTCCTCGAGAATGTTCGGCAGTCATAAGAAGGTCCCGATTACGTGGAACAGCAGCACTGAGAGCACTCGCACACTATCCATCAGAACACTCCGCAAGCCGTGTGTCCCTCGCCGTGCAGCTAGAAGACTTGATAGTCACGTGGACACCACCTGCTGGTAAGAAAGCAACGTGCGTATTCAACTTTCGCGAACGTGAACCTCAGGCCCAGTAAACAAACCACTCCTCTTGCGAATGTGAAGCCCTAGTCTGGAAACATGCCAACGACCAATATTTTTCTCCAGTCCATTCTTTCTTCATCTTCGAGCGAAGCTTTTCGCGGCTCGCAATCTTGGTGAGGACGTCGTACAAATGATGTCACACTTGCCTAGAGTGATAGAGCGCGTGGCTATCAACGCTGTCGTTGTCCACAGCTGCTATCTCAAGTTAGCCAGAAGCTTCCATTCATGCTTGAATATTATCAGAAGAACCTAGTCTGAATTATGACTAAGTTAAGTATCATTACTGCGTCAGTTCGCTAACATTAGTCTATGGTATGGTATCGAGAAACTTTATATAGGTACGTCGGGGCGTGAACTAGCACTTAGCGGGCCACTTCCACGTCGGGACAGATAGGCCTCGTCTCTCCGCCACGTCGTGGGTCCGTTGGACTGCTCATAGTTGCGTTCTTAAATCCGAACTGCAACATCCCACTTGGACGAACGTCTTCAACCCGTAACGCAGGGCACCGCTAGAGCATGTGGTCTAAGCTGACAAAGTGTGCGCCGAAAACTTCAGTTGAAGCAGCCAGATGGGCAAATGTTTTCCCGTCTGTACTGCTACCCGAAACCGGAGCCGGTGAGCGTATTGAAACGCGACTCGACGAGATGTGATGGTTACATTGGCCCTCGTTTAATAACTGAAGCATTCTAGGTCATGCAAAAGTCGGTGATAAGTCGTTCGTAATAAGGCAATTCAATTTTTTATCGAGGCGACTTTTTTACCATTGCATGATGTCACATTTTATTTATGCTTACACATGTACGCATGACCATCGTTGTCACCCGCAGCAAACGAAGGTATGCACTCTCAAGCACGTGCATTAAGGTCCAATTGCCAGTACAGAGATAGGAAGCATTTTAGGGGGTCGAATCGCACAATGGCAAAAATGATAAATAAATAAACAAAGCAAGAAAAAAACAAAAAATCAAAGTGAATGCATACTTTAGGTTAGTGCAATAAATGACGCTCATCCTGTTGCCTACCTTATCCCTTCTTTGCTGCTGCTTCTTTGCCTTCGTGCTAAAACTAAGCTGATCTATAGCAGTTCGACACTGAATTCTTTTTGTTTGTTTGTTTAGGAAGTGCTTTGTTCTACGCATAACACGCAGAGGGATAGAAGAGTGGACGAGTGCACTGACAGACTTGCTGGGTGAGTCGCCTAAGAAAATGTATTTGAAAGCAGACGTTCGCCGTGCTTTGTGCGAACCAAACTAAACTTGCCACTACTCAGTGGTCGTGCAAGCAACAAGTCCCTCGGGATATAGCACTCCGGTGTGACTCGGAAATGGGGACGCGTTTCGGTGCCGGAAATCGAAAAGGTTGGTTGCCGTATAGCACCTCGTTCGGAAACACACCACGGCTTTCTTTACGACCTCCGTAAATCTTTTTCCTGCCGTCCATCTTTTCGCAATAAACAAATAAACAGCAACAACAAAAAACTGAGAGAAAGCTGACAAGAAAATAGCAGCCTTTCTTTCTGCAGACCTTTTTTTTAACTACAGATTTTTCGGGTTCTGGTGCATTTTTATCATTTCGTTCTCATAAAAAAAAAAGATGCGTAGTCCTGGTGATTGAAGTAAAGGGCACCTTTACTCAAGAGCAGGTAATTTGTATACGCGTGAAAAAAACAAAAAAAATAAAAATACAAACACACAAGAAAACAAATACAGGTGGGCGTATAATAAATGATAATCAAAAAGAACAACAATGCTGCAACAAACTTGATTCACCATATTCAGATTTGGCTCTCAGTTTTATTTTTATGGCCTCCTTTGCCTTTATATATTTGGTCTCTTTTACATTGTTGAGAAGACCTTCATGTAACATACATGTTACGTTGGTGGTACGTGCCATGATACCATGAATTAAGCGTTCTTTCCTTCTTAGTTTGTATGTCTTGTGTGAAGCGGGTAGAAAACTCCTCGTTTCCACACCTTGTGGACTAGGAGTCTCGAACTTGCATTAGCGAACGAGCCGCAGTAAAGATGTTTAGTTCCAGAAGGTTCGGTAGAATAAAGATGGTAGCACAAGGGGGTGAGGGGAGGATTTAGAAGGCCGAGTGAGCTTGAACAAGACGTCACCTAACGTTGCCATTTGAAAGAACGCCTTTCCAATATCTCAGATATGAGTCATTTCTTAAAGGATTTGACGTGAAGTTTTGATATACATATCCCCACTGATTTTCCCTATGACTACAATCCAGGCGCTGACTCTAAAGTATATTTGTCCTATAGTGATGACTCAATTCACCGTATGAGCTGCCTAAAATGCTTGAGACCAGTCCTGTCTATGCAGCTTTTCCGAAGAAAAAGCTATAAACTGCTGCAGACATACAATAATGCCGGTACTATTTGTCAAAGTCACAAAACATTATTTCGTGCAAAGTTGCGCGTAGAGTTTCCTAAAGTTAACTAGAGGAGACTGGGGCGCTGCGATCGTTCTGCCACCATGAAAATTGTGGGTAGTTTACTGATTTGCCTAGTTTCCGTTCTTGTGGGTTCGAACGCATTTTTGGCTTTGTTTTAAGCCACATTTTTGGGTTTTGTTTCAAATAAAAGAACGGATCATTCAGAGCTTCATGAGCCGATTTGAAATGATGAGCCTGAAAGATTAAAGTGAAGAGCAGCTGCTTAACAATTGTTGAATTTTTATCTGTGAAAAAGCAGCCCCGCGAAGACAAACGAGGCTGAAAGTATGAAAATTAGACAAATCTCTGTACTACCCATCATTTCCATGCTCGTTGACGCGCCTTGTGTTGCAGCTGCCATAGATACTAGCGCCAGAGTTTCATCTAGTGTACTTATAAAAAATCTCATGAAGACGCGGGCCACGTGTTGGTGGTCTTTGTGCGTGTAAAGTGGATAATAATAAACAAATACAAAAAGTGAGAGCCATAAAATAAAATAGCGGAGGTTCAATTATCTATGAGCAAAGCTTTTTTTCTACACTACATTGTCGGGCGTGAACTGTCACTTGATTTCTGATTCCTTTATTGTTATTGAGGATGGCTGCGTTAAGCTTCCTGAAACAGTGAATGCGGGATATCTACCAGCTCTGTCCGATGAGTGTGAAACGAGAAGCTTTGCATCACCCCTGACCGACCATATACTACTTAGTGTCTCAAAATAATAGTTTAAGCAAGAAAGCTAGAGTTATGAAAGTTTTAGCATTGCCCGTCAGCGCATGGTGAGCACTTACGAAACTCACGCTGTTCTCTTATAAACTAAGGTGATCCAAGCCAGCTTATATATTTCTTTATTACCACATTAACCAGTTACGTTAGGCACTTAATGGTTAAAGTGCTCGATACCATTGCGCCAAGTGCTCACCCTGTCCGAGCTCCGTCTTGCTCAATGTAAGCCACCGCATTGCTCGCATGGCTTCCCAATCAGGCGTTTCCTTAAGACGCCGTCTAGCCTGAGCACTGGCGGCAATGCTGTCAGGTGCTTCCCGGCAAATTCGATGCTATTGATATCTACCGCCCATATTTTTCACTCCCGGAGGTTACAAAAGAACTGAAAGCAGACTGTGTCGAAATCTGTCCAATGAAACATCTTTCGCAGGCCTATTTATCACGCTATGGGTATTCTTGGAGACAAGAGCCCCTAATGTGCTTCCAAAAAGCATGCCATAACTCGAACATAATGTACGCATCATTAGGCATGAAAGGAGACTATAAAGTCAGAGAGAGGTCATTGTCACAACACCACGGTTCACTCATTCTACAGGAAAGAAGACCATGCCCTTGCACCTGGGATTGTATGAGGAGGAGCCCCAACAGAGGTAGAAAGGTCGACCAGACGTGTATCCAGCTGGCTTCCTCTTGTCGATAAGGATTAAGAGACGAAAATAAATGAAGAATATGCAGGGAAGTTCCACCTGTATTGCGTAGTTCTATACTCTGCGTCTTTCTGTTTCTTCCTTGCCTTTATATTTCTTTATTTTCCGGATGCAATGCAAACCACAAAGCCGGCATTAACCATTCTGCATTTAACTTGTCTTTCTCACTCTTCCTTTCTTTTCTGAGTATCATAAAGACATAAAAAAGCTCTGAAATATTCTCTATCAATTATAGTCTACTCCTCACCAGCCCTCTTTTTATAAGCTTTGTCGATCAAGAGAGAGAAATAAATAAAACGAAGAGACAAGGAGGTTAACCTATAGAAGAATTTCTTTGCTACTCTGTACAGGGTGGGGAAATAAGGGTCGCAAAGAGGATAGGGACAGAGAGATATAAAATAAATTAGAAAAAATCATGCACACACATGCTGGGCGTTCCGATCACAGTCGTTTGGACAGGCTGGTTGAACGCAAGAAGCGCAGGAGCGCCTTCACAGCCTTCTTCTGCGACATAAAGTCCTGTCGGTAGCGCACGATTCTTTCTTCCGAAAGAGTCTGGTTGTCCACTTCTTCAAGTGCATTGCAGAGTGAGTGTCTCTGCGAGTAGTATTACGGGCATTCACACAGAATGTACCAAACTGTTTCGTCACTGCCGCAATAATCGCATGCAGCAGTGTCGGTCATTCCTATGCGGAACGCGTACGCATTGGTAAATGCGACACAAAACCATAATCTGCACAGCCTAGTAGCGTCTCGTCGGCGAAGTTCAAAAGTATCCATCTTGCTAACCTTGGCAAAGGCAATCATGTAAAGCACTATAAGTTAGCGTGTAATATTTTAACTTACGCAATGTACTACATTTATTCTCCATACGTTCATTTGACGTCAAACACACACACACACACACACACACACAACAGGGGACAAGGCTATTTGATTGAACGTTTTGATCAGGTGTAATAAATGAATGAATGAATAAACTTCATTGCAAGACAGTCACTTTCCTTCGGGTGAGGTGGGGGAAGAGAGGATGAAACCCTGCGTCTCTCTACCCTCCTTCGATGATGATGACGGTGCCTCACGTGACCGCTTGAAGTTCTTGGACCAGGGCAGCATCTTTGACAATAAATGTTTTTTTTCTTTCCCGTTAGCAGTAGTTCTTGTGAAGGTGCAATATTTCATTTTCTTTTTTTAATATATTAAGCAATAAAAGCGTTATAATAAAGATAACCTAAGCCGCATTTGTGTTTTTATAGTGACATTGTCCGCCTTGATAAAACAGCGGTTATTGTGCTCGGCTTTAGGCCCGATGGTCGTGGGTTTGATCCCGGATGCGGCGGTCGCATTTCCACAAATTCCAAATCGTAGAAGCCCGTGTACTCTCTGTTGTTAGTGCACGTTAACGAATACGAGATGGTTGAAATTTCCGTATCGTTCACTATCGAGTCTCACATAATCATATCGTGGCATTGGATAGTAAAACCCGAGATAATATTAATCTTTTTTGTTACATCGTCAAAGCTCAGTAAAAGCCGAAAATTATTTTTGTGGGCAAAAAAAAGAGCTGATCGCAACCCGTCTTCGTTCTATCACTTTGTGAACAAGCTGCACATATTTATAAGATGCTGGAGCTTTAGCGCTTTTCTATTTCTGAAACGAAAGGCTGCTTACGTAATTCCAGTTCATGTCCCACAGTTTTCAGCGCAAGAATGACTGATACTAAAACTACGAGTTTTACAAGTTCAGAAAGATATAAAAAAAATATTAGGGCACCCTAGAGTTTTGGCTTTCGGAGTTAAACGTGATGGCGATCTTTCGTTCATAGTGCGCACTTCTAACACGTAGTGCATGGTACCTTTTCGGACTTGCTATGCACCCACAACGTGGTCTTAAAAGAAAACACTGGCGCAGTAGCGTGTGTGCCTTTGTAGTGAGTTACTGACTTTAAAGCACGAAGGCGTTATCATAATTACATGTTGTGACGCCCCATTGTAACGGGAACTTGTACCGCGCATCATTACTACAATATTTCAAGTTGCATAGTGAAGCATGCGTAATGTGATGCTTTCACTGCATTTCCAAGCAGATGAAATTATTTTTATGGTATTTCCAAGCAGATGCATGACCGCGTGGTAGAACAGCTGCTTGCCACGTAAACGACCTAGGTTTGATACCCCAATCAAATCCACACGACCCGGGTTCAATGCCCACTCTGAGCCAGGATTTTTTATTATTTATTTTTTTTCATCGCTCTCAATTTTTCGGTCACATATAAGAGGATAATTTTTCACTCACAAACAACGACGCCAACGCCGGAATTTCTGCGAAACGAACTCTTTAACGCGTCATGTCATAAGAAGTCTTTACATAAGACAGCATGTTACGGAAAAGCTGGGACTCTGATGGACGTCACCAACAATGCACGGAAACAATGCCCCTTGTAAGCAGCCCGTACTTCTGTACTTTATTCTCCAAGCGAATCACAGGACTTGATAGCATATACCATTGAGTCCTATCGAGAACCAATGCTTCTAGTCAATTTCGAGTGGTCGCACCAGAAGTCACTTTCTTGATTAGGAATACAGCAAATACACTACGAAACCAACACCATCACTGCCCTAACACGTTGCGTCTTCATACACTTAGTGGACGGCGAAAAAATTCCACTCTGATAAATAAATATGTGGCATTTAACGTCCCAAAACCACCATATGATTATGAGAGACGCCGTAGTGAACGGCTCCGGAAATTTCGACGAACTGGGATTCTTTAATGTGCACCCAAATCTGAGCACACAAGCCTCAGCATTTTCGCCTTCATCAAAAATGCAGCCGCCGCAGCAAGGATTCGATCCCACGACCTGCGGTTAAGCAGCCGAGTACCTTAGCCACTGTACCACCTCAGCGGGGCAAAGTAATTCCACTCTGCTTTGCCCCTTTTGGCTTAAAGGAGCTTTCGCGACGTCACTTTCCTTTCGAGTTAAAATGGCTGACAACCCATTTCGCGACAACTGCGGCAGCGAGAAAACATTCCAGTACATCTTCTGTGACTGTCCTCGCTACGTTGGGCACAGAACATTTCTAACAGCCGCTCTAGCTCGGATAGATCAGAGACCAAAGGTGACAGAAATAATTGCGTAAAGTCGACCTCAGAGGTCACCGCTAGGGAAGGCGACGAAGGTGGTGCTCATTTTTTTCGGACGCAACCGATTTGCACCAGCATTTATAAGCTAAATGTGTTGAGATGACTGTGAGGTGTCTGTGCATGCGCTCCCCTCTCGCTGTTTTTCTTCATATTTAATACTCCCTTCCCCCTTTTCCCTGTGTAGGGTAGCATACCGGTCTTTTTAGTCTGGTTAACATCCTTTCCGTTCCTTTCCTTCATTCTTGGCAAGTTAATTATTAAAGTAACGAAAGCCCCATTGACTTTATTTGGGTAAGTCTCCACTGGGATTGTAAAAGATGTGCAGCGCATAAACTAGTTAAATGGCCTCTTTAATGAAAAGTACCAGCACCGATTACGTGTGAACGCATTAACAACTTGGTTATGTTTCAGTACTTAGCATTATTTTTTATTGGAATTGTCCAACGTTTACGCATTCCCAACAAAAACTTTTCATCCTGTTTTCTGGCTTCTTGGGTTCTGTTTTTGTGAATACCTTAATCGTACGTTAATTTTTCGTAGTTAAGGTTAAGTTAGTTAATTTAACAGCCCCATCGTAGTAAGTGGCCATTTTCGTGCTCACTTCCGAGTTTTTCCCTGAGCCAACATAGAAAAAGAGGGTGCTTGCCGCGTGCCTATGCACACGCTACACAAAATTTATTCCAAGCGTATATTGTTGCTTACTACGAGACATAGCCAGTTGCTCCTGAGAGAAACAAAATGTCGTTGAAATAATATACAGAACAGCGTTTGTCATAGCAATCGTCACAAAAAGTTTTTGTTCACAGTGCTTGCTCGCCAGGGATATCCTCTTATAAATTTTCGACAAGAATAGTTTCATCCACGACAAATTCCGTGAATAATGTACCACATTTTCCAGTGAGTCTGTGAAATGGAAATGTTTAAAACGCGCCAACAAGTTGGTACACGTGGCTAATAAAAAATTCAGGTTGTCAGGCGAGTGCAGAAACAGGAAGTGAGTCGCTGGATTCAAGTCTTTATGGGTTGTGCATGTAGCGTGCTTTATTATGAAGTCATTACATAAAAACGCTAACTCAGCTACTCTGGAAGTACTGGTACATTGGCACACAATGTTTACATTTGTCCAAACTAGTGCATACGCACACATATTTAACTGACGAGCAATTGCCGAATGACACAGGTGTGAACTGGTTAAACTGTGTAGTCATTGCGACCTTCGCTGTGTACGAGTAGATTTTCAGAAACCAGCATGATTAAATAAAATGTTGACTGTTTCAATGACTTCTGTTTGCGTTTTCGCTTTAGCCACCAGCTTGATCTAAGTATCTTTTTTTTTCATGCATAGCACCAACCTAAGGTTCGAATGTTATTAATGAGGCACAAATCGAATGATGGCCACTCTTGTCCTGACTGCATCATCAAGTTGAAAACCTCAGATGTTTCCTCAAGGGCAAAAATTGACCATTGGAGGAGTCATGCGGTGTGAAGCAACGCGAGTGATGCAACATATCTTCCTCATCTGACGTCAACGCGTCGTCAATTTTAGAGCCAATAGAAGGGGCGCCTTCATGACGTTATAATAGCGTTACTGCGACATCACATACCATCACGTCTTCAATCACACCGTCGCTTAGCCAAAGTCGGGCCAATCACGAAGGCAGTGGTATACCAGTACAGGTGCACGTTTGAAAGGGGGGAGGGTGCGAGGGGAGAAAATCAATTCATTGATTGAAAAGAAAGAAATTGTTTTCACCCTTGAGCCTTCTTAAGCGAATGCATGAGAGGCCTTGAAAGTTTTTTTTTCTTTGGTGAGGAGGGGGGGGGAGGAGGCATTGAATTGTCAAGATATGTGACGCGGAGTCGATCTGTTCTTCGAAGATCCATTTTCGAGCGTGCTTTTGCCGGCGAGCTGTTTGCGAACACCAATAAGTGGCCCCATGTGAGGAGTCATCACGTAGGAAAGATTGGCTAACTGTGGCGTTCGATATTTGATGCACGAATCTTTTTTTTTAGTGCCATCACACGCTATGCTACATGCAGCGCAGATTACCAGAGCAAACTATTACAATGCGTGCACGTTTCGACAGACCGGTGTACAGGGCTAGCGTGAAAATTACAGCGTCGAGTTATTTTGAAGTCTTCGAAAAACCATTGGCTTACGGCAAGAACGGTCTTATACCACGTCGGTGCTGCCTAGAGTGTCTGTCGCATTTTTCCATCAGCTGCAGTCCCTTATATTTTTCTCGTTTATCTTGCTCTTTACGTTTCCACGATGACACGTGTTTTGTTTTCTCCATGAAAGTGCCCCAAAATTTCCCGACTTCTGTGAGGACATCGAAGGCGCGATCACACAGTAAAAATATTTACACCCAGAAGGGTGTAAATGAGCTTGTCCCGTGGACGACACCCTAAGGGTGTTAATTCAGCACCTTCCAAAAAGGGTGCTTTCTCATGCACCCTTAGAATAGGGTGTACATGTAAAAAACTGTAGGGTGTTAAAAAAACACCCTTAAGGAAGGGTGCCTTCGATGTCCATCACTTTTTTAGCACCCTCTGAGGAGGGTGCGAGAAGGGTGCACAGGGGTGTTGAGTGCCCATGGCAGGGGTGCCAGTATTCTTTTAGACTGCACTAATAGATATCAGCATGCACTGATTACACACTACTTGAAGAAAGTGCTCCTCATTATCAATGGTGCGCCACCTGTCGAGCTCCATTCATTGCGCCTGGGCAAAAATATAAACGCGTGCCATCGTGTATGAACTTGTGCTGGATCTATATATACTTCACAGTATATGCATAATGCGCGTTACAGAAAATGAAGCCTTGCTGCCCTTGCATATTGCGTTTATTTAATAGGCAAATAAAACAAACTTTTCTTCTGCCACACAACTTTTTCATCAGATATACGTTCACGTATACGTACACTACACATGCAACACCTGAAATGTTTATTATATTTATTCAGTTTCACTTCATTGATAATTCTTTGCAACATACAATTACACTGGTTTCAGTTTAGTATACTGCTTCAAGTACATAGAGACTACAAATGAAATATACGCTAATATATCCCTATAATTCTTTCAAGTATCTACAATCCTAGTGCTTTCCAGTTTAATACTCCTTCATGTACACAATCGGTTAATAGGAATGAAATACAGGCATATATATACTTATGATTCTTTCAAATATATACAATCAGCATGATTTCACTATATACGCCTTCATGTACACAATCATTACCAAGAAGTGATGCACACAAAAATATATATGGATAGTGTTTTCAAATGTATATAATCACAGTGGATTAAGCTTTGTATTCCTGGATGTGCAACAATTGGTTATGAGAAGTGATGTACATGCAAACATATACGGGTTTTTGCACATATAACTTTAGCGAATACTTAAGAAACCAATACAATGATCAGAAACACAATAAGCTAAAAACGAACACAAAACTGAGTCAAAACACACAAAAAATAAAAGAGGTAATGCATAATTATGGCTAATGACACAGCTGGGTCACTTTATGCCAAATGTCCCAGCCATTTTGGCAACCATCTCAAATGTATTCGAAAAATTCGTGCTGCATTGAAAATAGTGAACTTCTGGAATATTTAGGAGAGGAAAAATATTTGGTCACGTGGCTGCCTTCTGAACTTCCTGGAATGCCGTCTAGGTGTTGTATGTGAAAAATTTTATTTTAAAAGCACCGCTCCTTCTTTTCATACGAAACTTGGTCTACGTGTTACGTAACAAGAGCTTAATTTGGGAGAGTTGGTTCATCGTGGTTGTGTGCTAGTCACAGCGCGACAACTTTCGGAAGAGACAGAAAGGACAGGAAAGAGCACCGACTGTCAACTGAATTTAATGAATGTGCTACGAGCGCTTTTATACAGAGTACAAGAACCGTGTTCATGCGCGACGACACGTGTGAGCACTACAAAATAATCTTTAACTGTGAAAAGAATACTCCCTCTCGGAAAGGATAAGTGAACGTGTAGTGATGCACTGATCATTGGTTTACCTGATAAAAAAATACTTCTACAAACATTAAATTGGCATTAAGTAAACTTATTCTCGTGACGAATGGGGCGAGATTGACTATTCCTGTTGCTGTTTAGTACACACACTTTTGAAAGCTTGCAAGGGGTGGAAAACAACACGCTAATATCATATCTGCTGGCTGTTTTTTTAATTGTGAGACACATGATGTGGTATAACATGCAAAGGTTTTGGTCATTGTTTTTTGTTGGTCCTGTCTAACTTTACTTTCTGCAGGAGGGTTTCGCAAACGGGTGTGATGATTCTGTTGGGATACCCAGCATCTTTTAGTCTTTTAATCTGGTTTTTAAACCTGACCTCGCCCTTGTGCTAACATGACTTCTGAAGGGTGGCCTGAGTACATGTGGTATCAATTCCTCTTTCTACTAATTTTGAATGCCCACTATCAAAAGGCAGAACATTCTTAGCACTCCTGGGCTGATAGCACCAGCCAATACCCCAACAGCATCATCACACTTGTTTGTGAAACCCTCCTGCAGAAAGTAAAGTTAAAGGAAGCAGGACCAAAAGAAAAAGAGAATGACCAATCACCTTTGCATGTCACATGGTACTACGCACATAAGGTGTCTCACAATTTTAGGAAAAGAGCCAGCAGATATGACATTGTTGTTTTCCACCCCTTGCAAGCTTTCAAAAGTGCATGTACTTACAGCAACAGGAATAGTCAATCTTGCACCATTCGTCACTAGAATAGGTTTACTAAATGCCAATCTAATGTGTATAAGATACCGCTAACATGTGGAAAAGTAAACAGGACAAACTGGGCAATGCTTCAATGATCAAGCAAGACAGCATGCTTTAAATGTTAAGAAGAGCTATAGTAGTCTCATGGCCGGACACCGTAAAGAATGTAAGTGTAGTCCTAGGTTTCATAAAACACGGTTTTTGAAAAAAAAGCAAGCAGAAAAATGAGAGATTTTAGAACTCTTTATCAGGAAGGTCAAGGATCAATGCATCAGTACACCTTCACTTATCTTTTGCGAAAAAGAGTATTCTTTTCTCGGTTAAAATTATTTTGTCATGGTCACACATGTGTTGTTGCAGATGAGCCCTGGTCTTGTGCTCAGTATAAAAACGCTCGTAGAACCTTCAATATAATTCAGTTGACAGCGCTCTTTCCTGTCCTTTTTGCGATAAGATTTTTATTACAGAAAGAATTTCATTTTCTTACAATTTAGGTATAATGATGAGTTTTCATTGTATCACAACATGGAGCAAATTGCATCTCAATACGGACAAAAATCACAATTTTGTGAAATTCGTGATATTTTCTCGTATATTTTAGCAGCTTGAGAGGTCTAAAGATATTTTTTCCTCAAAATATACCTTCTGTGGAGTAAATATTCACTGCCCAGATATTCATACAAAGTGCAATATTGCAATAAAAAATGCAAACATAACACATTCTGGCTTTATTCTTGAAAGCGAATGTGGCTAAAAAATTGCACTATTACTATTGAGCTTCAAATACCTTACAGAAGCACATTTACTTAACAGGTAGACCGAATTTGCTTTAGAAAAAATAAGCGGTAGTTTTAAAACGAAATTTTCCACAAACAGCACACAGACGGCATTATGCCTGGAAGTTATAAGCTAGCCACATGAACAAAACTTTTTTTCTCGCTGAAATATTCTAGCAGTTCACTGTTTTCAACGCAGTAAGTCAGCACTTTTTTTTTTCAAATACAATTCAGATGGTCGCCAAAGTGGCTGGGACGTTTGGCATGGAATGGTCCAGCTATATTTAAGCAAAATAACTTACACAAATAACAATGTTTGTTCATCTACCATGACCACACTAGAAAAAGTTGTTCAGGCATTGTGACACTAAAATTTTCAGCGTCGTACTGCCTGAACAACTTCTTTGATAAACTCCAAACTCACGCCGAGAAAAATCCGCTCAATCACGGTGGTTGTTAAAGGCCTTGCGGCCGTAGCCAATGTTGAAAATAAAAAAAAAAAATCAACTCATCAGTGCTGTCACTCCTTCTTCGTCATTACTGACACGGAAGGTTTTTCGGTTATCCATGTGGAGGTTCAGGAAGTAGGCTTCCTCTAGGCTGGTGCCGGGACGCAGGACGTCAGCGACACCCTCTCATCCTGTAATAAGAGCAAATATGACTTCTCTTAAAAGGATGTTCGTGCTGTTCTGGCAGCACCATATATAAAGAATGTGTAGTGTGTATCCTTCGAAATGGCGTGTAATTGACATTACACTGAACTCGAAGCATACAACCCATTCATTCTAATAATTTCGTATGATAAAGATAAGAGTTCTCCCGCATACAGCAAATTCCCGAAATGAGGTGAAGTGTAAGACTACAGCTCGAAAATGGCACTTACGAAAGCCTGAACTCACCTAAGAATCAAATTCCTTATAGGGTAGTGAGCCAGTGTGAAAAACAATTCTTAAAGTACAACGCTCAGAACATGTAACATTAATGAAAATGCACAAGAAACTCACCTCTTCATGTACAGTGAAGACATCTCTGCTTTCTCTTTTACATGAGAACAAATGATCGTGGGCGTGGCACTAGCGAAGAGGTCTGCAAAAAAAAAGTCAAAGATTTACTGACTTTAATCACGCCTCTAACAATCTGAGGAATTATTACAAGTCACCAATCAGTGCAATTCTGACTGCCTCTATAAGGGCATCAAAAATGAACAATTTTCTCGTTCTTTCTACCCTCACAAGACGCTCCGTCAATGGAATCTAATCCAAATTTGACGCTGTGCTTCCTATTTGCCTGCTTTCTAGACGTAGGGCTGCGAACATGTGTTTTGTGCACCTAATCTAGCACAGAAATTCGTCATCTATAATTCAATCATCTTAATTCATTGTAATTTGATGAAAGATGTGATAGCTCGTCCAGTTTTTAAAGAGTTGCGGGCCTGCAATAGGCACTGCCTTGCACGTATGAAAGTACTTCTTTAAAAAAAAAATTCAAAGCTTGCTTTCAGAAAAAGCGTCTGGCATATTTCGACAACCAAGCCCATCCTCTGATGGCAATCAGGGGCACGCTATTAGCGATTATTGACTACGGGATTTACAAACGTAACCCGTGCCTAAATACTCAGTTAAACACAATCACGCAAGTAAGAGCGCTCGAACGCGGCAACGCGCGCGGACGCCGACTACGTTGCAGCAGCCATGCATGGCTTATGCTAGAGCAACCGCACATAGCTCCAACAGTCACGTATACTCTCTCAATTCTGTTATAACGCCGAACATTATCGCAGATGAAAGCGAAGCACGAAAACAGCAAACAGAAACGAGGGAAAACAACGCACGGCGTTGGCCACAACAACGCGCCTTTGGAAGTCTGCTAGATCTTTCCCTGTTGCTGGCGGCACTTGTCCTAAATAGCTTAAAAGACCGAGGCGCACGTGCTGGGAGCATCGCGGCATATCAGCACCTCCAACTATACCGTCTTTAAGCAAAAAAAAGCCATTTCGTACAGTGCGCCTCTGTACATAATTTTTGCTTTTTCTTTTCGCTTACACCTACAGAAGCACGTTGCACATTTGAGTATTAATAGAAATGTTATTACGATGTAGCCCAAAGCACATCTTAAAACAATATCAATCACTTTGTGCAGTGTAGAGAGAATGTGCGATCAGCAACTAATCCCGCCCTTGTTAAGTGATCACATCACTCACTGTATGAGTGATGCAGGCACTTACACAACATCGCGCTTAGCAGTGTGAACTCGTTAAGTCACACGTTTAATCGGGCATCTGCAACAGACCCGCGAACGCATGCTGTTGTAAATGGCTGGCAGCCTACTTCGGCAGAGCTGCTGCAGGCGCCCAGCAAGCGCTGTATGATTACTACCTACGAAAACAGTACACTCACCGTTAACAGGCCCACGTTGTCCGTGTCCGCCACTCCATGAATATTCCTTAATCCGAGCGTCACTTCGAACACGGTGTCATGCGTGACCACCATTGAATATGCGCCTGTTCGCTAGAACACACACAGCGACCAAGACCCCAGACCAACGCAACGCATTTGAAAGACGATGAGACAGAGGGAGCAAGGTTAAGAGAGAGAAAGAGGAGGCACTGGCGGCGGCGTGGCGGCGCCGCAGCTGTCCACGCAGGTGTTCGGTGACGCAACTCTTCGCTTATCTACGCCGCCGTTGTGGGAGCAACGCTGGCCGGGGGGTGAGCGGGGGAGGGGGGAGGAGCGGGAAACCCGCCAAGGCGGCGCCGAAAGGCAAACGCTATGGCGCATACGGCGGACGGCCGTTCGGCGCGGAATGACTCCTTGTAAACGGCAACTCTCCTCCCAGCCAGTCGCACAGCGACGCAGATTATTTACCAGCCTCGGGTTCTTTGAGTATTTTGACGGAATGCGATTGCAGTGGGCGAAAAATAGTGAAGGAAAACTTGCGGAAAACAAAGTGCACCATGGAATGGCCAGAAACAATAATTATTTCGTCCTCGGTGGCATTAGCGGGAGAGCATCGCCACACCTTTTTCCAGAGGAATTTCTTTTCGCATTGTCTGTGTCTGGCTATTCCGCGTATGGTGCCGCAAACACTGAATGCGTAGTCGAAGCTGGAACAAATTAATCCACAGTCGCGGATGTTTATTACAAGGCTTGTCACGCACCACGAAACGTGCCGAGGTTGTTATAACAAACTTTTTGCTGACCACATGATCAGCACATAATTCCATATGGTTGCCCAATGAGCTAGCTAAGCACCTGTAGCAAAGGCAGGGCACGTTCTTGTTAAACGTTGTTAATATAAACGATGGTTGGGCATAAGTGCAGTGACAGCTTTCCGTGTGAATTGGTCATAACCCACGTTTTCGAGCGTAGAAGCGCCTCAGCGGACCTAATCAGCTACCACAGCAAGTTCGTAAGCAATGATTTGGTATGAAAGTGTGCAGCTGTTTTCCATGTACTGAATAGTCCGTGTACAGTGCGTTGACCACCGCCATTTCTTAAGCCACCTCCCATATAGACTCCCAGTCTGAACAGGTGTGGGACCTGCCCCCCCCCCCGCACACACACACGAAATTTGAGGGCGCACGGGCTGATACACACGCATACTTATTCACAGGCGCACACACATACACGTATACACACATACGGCAACACACACACGCGACCGTAAACGCACGCATGCATGGGCGTACACATGTGCACAGGCACGCTAACACAAGCACGGACTCGCACCTACACGCGCACGCACACATGCACGGGTGTACACACAATCGCGCTTACACGCGAACACATGCGCAGGCTCACGCACACCCACCCATACTCGGGCGAACATTATGTTCCTGTATATAATCCACCGCAAACATGTAGCTTATAACCAACGCTAAGGAAAGCTTTCGTAACATGGATTGCAGTTAATTGCCATTATAGATGAAACGCGATCCGCTTCTGCTGACATTCTGCTGTATTCGGAGAGCACCTTCACACATTCTAAGTCAATTAGGCCGTCATTTAACGCAAGGTCCACATATTCGTGCAGTAGCTGTGCTGCTCAGCCGCCAATCTGAAGGTCGCGGGTTCGATGCCGGCCGTGGCAGTCGAATTAAGGCGGAGGCGAAAATGTGGAAGCCTTTGCACTGTGCGATATGAGCGCTCATTAAAGAACACCAAATGGTGAAAATCTGCAGCTTTCCACTACGACGACCCTCATAATCATATCGAGGTTTTTGAGACGTAAAATCTCAAATATTATAATTATGTGTTCTTCTTATGCTGCATATTCCATCCGATGAATCGGCACCTACACCCTTCTCAGGCACAAAAGCACCCTTAGAGCCTATTTTAGGGTGCTATCGAGGCAAGCACCCGAACAAAAGGGTGCTTTTTTTTTCAATCGACCATTTATGGGTGTTAAAGGGTGTTGCAAAGGGTGCTTTCTCGTAAAAGCACCCTTTTTACACCCTTTTGGGTGCAAAAATTTTTACTGTGCAGCGTAGCGAAGCCACTTTTCTGGATCGTTAGTGGCGCAACACTGGGGGGAACTTTACGCTCCGAGATGGCAGAAAACAGAGCGTCGGAAACGCACTTCGTCTTTCCCTGCATAAGTGACCCTATATGATCAATATTTACGCCTATACAAATCGCTGGTCGTAAAAGTCAAAGCCGATTTCGCAAAAGAAGCAGTCGTTTCACTATTCGCAAGAATAACTTCTTTATTCAGCATATGCATGCTCCAGTGCGCATTATGTTATCGGCTCTAAAAGCTCTAAAAGCTGTTTTTCCAGAGAACCTAATGTTCTGGAGCATTTTCTCTTTTTCTGACACCGTTTGCGTTGTCATATAACTGCGCAGCTAAAACAGATGCTTAAAGAACAAAATACATGGCATAACTTTAAAAGTCGAAGCAAGAATTCTTGTACTGAATGCTGATTCGCATATCTACGAGTTGCTTATAGAGCCAACTACTGACAGACGCTGCTTGTTTTAGCATATTGCTATTGCCATGAATCACCACATACATTTCTAAAACTTCAGAGCGCACGATGGTTCCAACAATTCCAACACAAACTTGGAGTTGAATAATATTGAAGGCCATGGCAGAACAGCTCCAGTGCGTTAGGCCCCACAAAAGCGCTACTGACATTCTTATGGGCCACAGGCTCGAAGGAAACGTTGTAGATAGCGCAGTGCGTGTGAGTGACTGTATGTCTTATGTGACTGGATGTGCTGTGTGCTTATCATTGTATATAAATTGTAATCACCCGGCACCAGGAGTAGCCTGTCAGGTGAAAAACCAGGCAAACCTCTCCAGCTCCCTATTAAAACAACTCTCTCTCTCTTTCTCTCTCTCTCTCTCTAAAAATTTAATTCACATTTGTTCCATATATATCCTAGAAGATTGTGGCTTCCATAGAATATTGGAGTAAAGATTGAATATCGTGTCGTTTACACTAGTGGAATTTATGAATCTCTGGAGGGTTGTAGCCTCTTCGAAGGTTTGGAGCCTTAAGGCGTACTCAGTCATTGTCACTTCAAAATGGTCATCGCATGTCAAGATTACGCCAACAAAGTTCTCGGTTGCTTTACTTCCCTTCATGAACAACGCTGTACTTCTCTCACACGAACTTCCAAAGCGCTGCGCACAGTCCTGTCTATATGTATCGGTTCAAGTTCACTTTCCTTTCATAAACACGCCGTGACGAAAGCGGACACACAGTGGAGGAGACATTTTGCGACACACAGCCCCATGTGTCGTCAGATGCCGTCTTTCTTGTGTCCTCGTTTCTTGCTCAGCCATTACAGAGTGAAAAATGCCATACGAAGAAGTTCGCATCGCAACGCTTATTGAATTCAAGTTCAGGTCTTCTTATGGGCTATACTATGTACGCAGACGTCGAGTTCGGTGGTATTGTCATTTCCCGAAAATGACGACATTATCAGTCAACCTGAATTGTCTGAATGAACAAATGCCCGGCTGGTCCCCGATCCAGTTGACTCCTCAGGCCAGCTAGCCCAACATATTCGTCCCTTCATAGCATCCTAAACTGACCACACAGGACTTCACAAACAACATGATAAACAATAGCAGCGCACTATCAGAAACTTCAAAATTTCACACTGCCAACACTTTTTACAGTAAAGTTTGTTTCCATCAGTCGTTAACTTCTGTTCGAACATTCGTATTTTCCCACGAAATCTATATCCAATTTTACGATCTCTATGAATCTCATCTGCAACCATTTAGTAGTTTTCTAACAAACCCAATAGAAGGTTTCATATGAAACCTAATATTTGCAAACAAATATTCTTCGTATGTGGCCTTATAACAACGGGCGTTCTCTAACTGAGTAGCATACCGGTCCTCTTAAACTGACTAACATCCCTGCCTTTCCTTCCCTTTCTGTTCCTTCCTTCCTTCTTCTGACTTGCTGAACAGCAGGGCTACATTGAATCTCATATAGAAGTGATGGTGTTTTGAATGTTATTACACATTATTTTTATTGCAAATAGGCGTCGGTGCATGCAAGAATAGCTAAACACACGTGCGTGTGATTTGCTGTTTCACCACTTATTTAGCAAATGGACTGAATGTTCGATATGTGGAGTTTAAGGAAGGAAGGAAAATAGAGGGAAAAGAAAGGCAAGGAGGTTAACCAGCCTATGGGCAGCCGGTTTGCTACCCTGCGCATGGGAGAGGGATGGGGGAGATGAAAGAGAGCAGAGAGGGAAGATAGAAACAGCACATTCGGCAGCACATGCGCGCACACTCACTCAGTCATAGTCCAGTCTTGTCTTTCGCGTTGTGTGACATTGCTGTTACAGTCGCTTGTTCAAGTCGGTGTCACGTAGGAATTTCAACAGAGCTTTCGTCGCCTTCTGTTGCAGTGTCTTCTCTCAGGCACTTGACAGAATAGTGTCCACAGACATTTGGCTGTTGTCGATGCGCGCAAAAGCAGACGCCAGTGACTGTCTCTGGATTTCATACAATGGACAGTCGCACAGGATGTGGTGTAGCGTCTCTTCGCAATGACAGGCATCGCAGAGAGCGTTGTCGGCCATTCCTATGACAAAGGACTAAGATTTTGTAAATGCCACTCCTAGCCATAAGCGATGAAGTAGGGTGGCTTCTCTTCGGTCGAGTCCAGTGGGCATGCGGAGAGCCATCAAAGAGGACAGGTGGTGTTGACGATTCGTATTGATGCTTGGCGGGCACCATAGTGAAAACGTGATTTAACGCGCAAGTCGTCGAAGATTACTGGCAGCATCAGTCCTCGAAAGTGGTATGGCTTCTTCTCGTGTTCCTTCAAGGGCTGCCCGCGCGGCAGTATCGGCATGTTCGTTCCCTATGATGCCGCAATGACTTGGCAGCCATTGAAGCGTCACATGATGCCCTTTCTCGAGTAAAGTGTGGAGAAGGCATCGAATTTTGAAAACAAGCTGTTCGTACGGGCCGCGACGCAATGCTGAGAGCACAGATTGTAGGGCAGCCCTTGAATCGCTGAAAATCGACTATTGTTGCGGTGGTTCCCGATTGACCACACAAAGTGCAGCGCGCAAAGCAGCTAGTTCCGCTGCTGTAGATGCCGTTGAGTGGCCAGTCCTAAAGCTGACGGTTACACCTCTTGCTGAGATAACTACTGCCCCTGACGAACACTGGTGGTTCTTGGAACCATCGGTGTATACATGTATGCTGTCTGAATATTTCTCGTGCAAAAGAAGAAGAGACAGTTGTTTCAGCATGGGCGACGAAAACTCAGATTTCCTCCGGATCCCTGGTACACTAAGATGCACTGTGGGTCGAATAAGACACCAAGGTGGTATGGATGGTTTAGATGCATGAGTGAAGCCTGAGGGAAGTTTATCGTTGTATTTCACGATAATTTTGGCGAACGATGCTTAGCGCCTCTCTGAAGGCAACAGTGCAAGGTGATGATTGGGGGCACGTGCGAAGTGTCGGATGTGCGTTCTCAGGACTTCTACAACAATGTGAGTTTGTATCGGATAGTCACCAGCAATTGCAATTGTTGCTTCTGTTGACGTACATCTGGGCAGACCGAGGCACACTCTCAGCGCTGGGGTTTAAAGTTCAAAAACCACCATATGATTAGAAGAGATGCCGCAGTGAAGGGCTGCGGAAATGTCAACCACCTGAAGTTTTTTAACGTGCACCCAATTCTGAGCACGTGGGCCTAAAGCATTTTCGCCACCGTCGGTTAAGCGAACGGAAAGCATGTAAAAAGTCAAACCCGAGAACACGCGTTGTTCACTGCAATAGTGGCCTTCCCGGGCGCATAAAAGAGAGCCGAGAAATTTGCACTGTATATGGCGCTGTCACACGCATTGCAACATAAACCGCACGTAATCGCACTCAGTAAAATGCGTGTTTGTGCGTGCGCGTGTAGGGGCAGGTGTCCACGGGTGATGCAGTTTTGGTTTTGCGACTAAAAGTGCTTAAACAGGACGGAAGCAAGTTAGGTATAGCACCGGCGAAACTATTCGCCCTTGCGTTGCTTATTCCGCTTGCATGTTGTTCGCTTCCATGATTTTCTGTGGCTGGAAACGTGACATCTTGCATTTATACTCAGTGGCAGTATACAGTCGTATAACAGAGCTGCTGCACGCGTCCGGAAGCTGTATAAATTGCAAATTAACGGCTGCGAAAGAAAGGACGAACTATAAATTAGTGGCATTGGCTTTGTACGCGTCTACTTTGGTTGGTGAGCGAGCGGCATTAACCATTTTTTTTGTTATTTCGTGCGTACACCACAATACTTTGATATGATTGCAGATATTATTCATTCCACTCCGCAGTGAATGGCGTGAAGCCGCACAAAGCAATACGATCGTAACAAAACAGCTAGCACGACCAGAAGCACACGATAGATGATTTTTTTAGGGGCGAAGCTACTTATGGCGTGGCTTGTGCGTCCCTCGTAGTACGTAACCACCAGTGGCACATACCCGAAATAGCGGTCCTTACGATTTTGACCTCTAAGGTGGTTCCGGTGAGAGATTTCTTCTGTGCGTTGTTGAACAATAAAAGATAGTGCTCAATGCACATGTTAATGGCTGATAAGGGGGAATGAGAGACAGGAGCATTCGGCCTTTAGGTAACGCGCACGCTGCGATCCCCATTAGCAGCTATTGGCATGTACATTGAGCACGATCTGACAAGAAAGGGTTGCTATGTTATACTCGCTGGGTGTAAACTCCTTGGTTTTAGAAAGGTTTGGCGAGCCGAGGTTTGGGGCGCATAGCCATGAATATAGTGAATTAGTATGTACCATGAACTCGAGGTGGTTAAAGGTGGGAAGTAAACCCGAAGCGCAAGCCGTAAGAAAGTGTGCATGTGCCACCTCCCGTTTAGTCCTTGAAATGTCCGCTGGATGGCGGTGCTTCTATATGGAGAATATATGATGAAAATATTCGAAATGGTGGTACTTGGAGTGCTGAACAGATGGACGAACGTACACACAGACAGATGCATGGATGTACGCATGAACGGACGCAGGCGCGGATGCATGGACGAACGCAGGGACGGACGCACGAACAGACGCACGCACGGACGGGTGGATGGACGCATGGACGGTTACACAGACGTACGCAGGAACGGACGGAAGCAAGAACGAATGAACGGACGAATGCTTCGCCCTACTCCCCATCATTCACTCCGTGGATATGCTGCCCTTTTTTTTCGGTGCCTTGGAAGAAAATTTTGTTATATGTTGAGTAAAGTGAAGTGTAAGACTTTTGTAAATACGCTTCGCCCGTTTCCGACAGGCTAATGGTGACAGGCGTCGCGTGAAAGCGATACAGGAGATTGAAAATGGAATGTAGTGCAAGTGTACGCTCCAATGTCCAGCCGACGTGACGCTGAAAAAGTACAATATCAAGATTTCTGGGTGACAACACGACAGAAAATTCGTGCAAGCATCGATGCATAATTTGTTTTGGCTCTGCAAAACATGTAAAAAACAAACCTCGTGGCTGCTACTTCTCGCGATACCACTAAACTTTATCTGTCTTCCCTGCTTTGTTGAGTAAAACACACGCAAACTTAGCGAGGTGTACAGTTACGTCATCACTCAGTATTTACAGTGTTTAATTGTGCGTTTTGATTATATACATATGCAGACATAAATTGAAGCGAATTACTATACGCCCAAACCTGCACTGTCGATTTCCTTCGGGACCTAAAACATAAGAACCTTGGTCAGATAGCAGTACTAGAACGCAGGTATAGAAGTCTTACTCCAGAATATGTTGACTAGTTCCTAAAAAAAAAGCAACCATGAACACGATCGGTGATGGTTCAGTATTTTGTTTTCTATTTCATTTGTTATGTATGAAAGATGAGTAAGTCAATATTAGTGCTTCATGATTTTTTTCAATACTTGTCAGGAACCTGAGCCCGCAATGACATGAAACGTATTACTTAGTGTTTTCGTGACAAAATATCTCAGCGAATCATGATGTGTGACGTATCCTCGCGAAGCAGTTTGGCCAATCGAAAAACACTTACAGCTTTTAGGTTCGACCACCGATTCGCAAAACTTACCTGTTTTTCTCCAAATTGCTGCTCATTGTCCAACCGTCTTCATTATAGATGTGTTACATCATCGCAATTAGCCATAATACGCATTTATGAGCAATAATGACATAACAATCTTTCTTGTGTGTTTGTGCGAATACTGTATACACGAGCGCAGCTCTGTCAGCTCTCGGTTAACATGACAGGTGGTGCCAGGAATCGCACACAGACGAATTTTAGCGTGCAGAAACTGACTTACGCCCATCACTTTAATGACCGACTTTATGGATGAACCGAGAAAGGAAAAAGAATATTAGCGCCAGATGACACCAGCTGTGTTGACGGAGGTCGTCATTATCCGATATCTCACGCGGAAAGCTTAAAACACAAAGCGAGAAGTGGTCTGGCGACACGCTGCTAGTCTCAATCAATATCTAACATGAAAACACTTTTAGGAAATGGATATCATCAGCGGAAAGACATGTACTGGCAACCAACCTCCCTGGCTATTACGTTCCTTTTTTTATCTTTTTATATACGTGCGACTGCACAGAGAAGCGGCAATGGAGGATTCCATGAAACGATGCAACAGCGAGAGAGGGTCTGCTATTAAGTTGAAAAACTTGTTCATAACACTCACGGCAAGGGCAGATTGCGTACGTCATTATAAAAGGCAAATACCTCCCTGGTTTGTATCTTATTCGCAGCCTAATCATTGTTTAGAAAGACTTGAACAATATTCCTGCTTGTTCTTGCATGTTTGAAAATAAAAACATTGCTTTTTTTTGCTATGTCCAAAAAATAACTTATGAAGCTTATGCTTCAGGATGGCAGCTGTAGTTTTGTTCCTCAAATTCTCCGGCTAGAGGCTTAAGTTCAAATGAGTTCAAGGCGTGAAAAATATTTCATGAGTGAGTCTGAGTTAGCTCCAGATTTTTTTTTTTTGCTGACCCGTGACTTTAGAGCGACTAACACCAGTACATAAGCAAGGAACCCGCTACGCCATAAATCATCTTAACTTTTCTGATGCAGGAAAGCACGAACTATGCTATACTATTCATCATTCTGCGGGGAAGCCTGGTACCCGCTGCACGCCTGAAAGGTATTGTGACTCTGTTGTGGGTGAGTCTATTGGCGACGAAGAATCATGTCTAAGCACTTTGTAATGGATTTGAACTATTCAACGACCGACTCATCGCGCCATACGCATTCTGTAACGTTTTGTTGTTATTTTACTCTCTTACGATGCTGCATTACATATGCTAAAGCAATTCTTTGTCTGACCTGAAATCTGCATAGGGTCTTTTTCGCTAAAATGTGTCAAGCACTGGCGTGGCTTTCTGTAGAATTCTCTACTGCCATGCAGAGGGCTCGGGTTCAAACCCCATTTAATCCTAGAAATATTTTTCGCATAGCAATCTTTAATATATGTCGCGCAACAGTGGTTATGGACACCAGCAGTGGCACTGGCACCGCAACGTTCTATCGGTGTTTAACTAGTAAACCTAAGTTATAACAATCCCTCAGCACGTGTTTCGCGACGTCAGTCGAGTGGAAGTGCTGTGATGGTATGCTCGATGGTATACCCCGTACACTCTATAAAGAAGAACAATTTAGCTATTTTCTTAGAGTTCTGGCTAGCCACGTATGTGATCGAATTAAAAATGGCACGTAGACTCTCTTTAAATATTGTTCTCTACTCTATTTAGAAGGTCATTGGATCCACGAGTGTATTAACACGTGTCTTTGCAGAGAGCCTTATGTGTACAAAGCTAAAGCTGTCAAAGAAGAGTCCATGGAGTTTTTTTTGTTACTTTTTAAACTTTATTGGGTGGCTGCACATTGCGAGAATGTCCGAGGAGTAGCGCGTTTATGCAAAACGCCCGCGAGAGCACTGGCAAGAGTGCGTCCGTCAGCTCCACGTAGCCCCCACTTTTGCCCATGGCAGAACGAAATCGGGTTTTCTGAGTGCGCAGACGGAGCTAAAGTGCTGTCGCTCTCATGGCATTCACAATCAAGTGATATGTGGCTGCACATCTATTCATCAGATCGAGCAAAGGCAATTAGACGTGGCCGCCTCAGCAGAGCTGCCTCTGGAGAGAGTGAGATCAAAATTAAAGGGCACCTAAATGCATCGACCATTCAGATGCACCAAAACCAGGAACTCCTCCAAGGTAAGCGTAAATAGGTTCTATTTATTATTAAAGCATTCGGGTCATTTGTCACGCATACTGCTAAGTTATGTTATCCAGCTATGACTGTCCTTGTATACATACAGCCTAGTGGCACAGAAAACATTGTCAGTGATTCACAAATTTGTGAGAGTATAGTTACCATACGTCTACACCTAGAGTAGTTCGAGTCTTTCAATTACATCATGTTGCATTATAAGCTGAGCCAGGAACCTGTCGAAAACATTGCGAGCAGCGACGAAACATGCTGAAACAGAGCGAGGCTTTGCCTGAGCAACGGTGCTCTGCGACGCTCCGCGAGACTTTGTTCGTGGATGTGAGAAATACAAAAAAAAACACTGTGTAGGGTTTTCTCAAGACACTAATACTTTATTACTAATGAGCCACAACTCATTAGTGATAAAGTTATTGCTGCAATAAATCCATGTCCTAGTCATTAACTGTCCTGTACACAAAAGACACAGTCCTCTTTTTATCATTACACATCAAGTACAGTATCTATAGCTGCTATAATAATTTTTTCTCTCTCTCCTTCTTTCTCCCACTGTCTGTCTTTCCAGTTTTTGGTACCCCACCTGCTGCAATTCTACCACCAACCAAATTTTATAAGATATGTAAGCCATTAAAAAAGATACCTCGTTGTGTGTCACTTTTAGACGAGATATTACTCTGGGGCTAATAGAATATTTGGCTGACTAATAGAATAATTCAACCAGCTCTTATTTACGCCAACCACATTAACTAATCACGTCATTTATTAAGTGCAAAAAATTAAATTGGACATGCTTACATAGTGTGCTTCATTTCAAAACATATCAACAATTATGTATCAAGTATTTCTCAACACCCCCCCCCTCTTTCCCTCCTGCGAAAGAAGCAAAAACGAAAGCCTTGCTGATTGAGCCGAGAATTGACTCAGAAAAATGAAAGCAGTTGGATGCATCGGAAGTATGGTACGGTGAGGTAAAATGAGATACGTGACAATACGCGAGATTTTGACTTTGAAGACATCTGTACCTAATACAAAAAGTATTTTTTTGTTTCAATATTTCAGCGATAGGGGATGTAAGTCGTCTACCTCTTTATGTATAAAAGTTTGTCACTGCTCGCAGCGTGCGCGTAGGAAAAGTTACACGGCTGGTGTTGGTGTGTTCGTGACCCGCCAAAAGTGGGTGAAATTCTGCTCGGCCGAATTCTCTGATCTGTGCACGAGGCTACTCCGATGTCAGTCCAACAACTTACGTATTTATTTTGTTAATCTATACTACTAGTAACGTACCACGTAAGGCTTGGTTCATTTTGTGCATGCTAACGAAGCGGAAATTTATTTTGAACGTGGGCTGTAGGAGGAGCCAAATGCGACAAGCACGCATAGAAATGCCTCAGATAGTGTCTTATTCAGTTAACTATTTACTCATACTAAATTTACATTATATGCTTTAGGAGGGTTAGGACCTGGAAGAAAATTATATAATAAGCCTCATGGGCGGAAAACGACATGAAAAAACCCCGACTGCTGTTGAAGATAGGACACACTACATTCGCGCTAGATCGAGGCTGTTCCGCGTTCCCAAAGACGCTCTCAAGAGCCGCCTAGAAAAAAAATGTAAGAATCTCCAAGTCAAGCCGTTCACTAACACGTTTCAAAATAGAGTTTTAAAAATTTTTCAACCAAAAATAAAAAAATAATAAACTATAAAAATTCCGAAATTCATTGCCTCACAAAGCCCCGCTGACAAAGTTAAAAGCCATGAAGTACCTTTGCAGTTCTGCATCAAAACTCCAAAACGAGGTGAAGATGATGTCAGAACGTGTCTATTCTCCAATCATTAAATAATATTATGAACAGTGCAATGAATCTAGTGCAAGCGTTACACGAAAAACGCCATTAGCACAAAGAAAGACTGTGGATTCTTAATCTACAAGGAATTTTAGAGTAGCACAGCACTGGGCTCCTTCTGGATTGATTTCGTATAGAGCATAAAGAGTGGCCCCATGAATACCATGTGGGCACCTACGGAAAACATTTCAGGGGCTTCTACTGCAAAATTTGAATGGATGAGCTTTTTTTCGCTTTCTCGTTTTAGCCCCACGCTGTGCTTTTTTTTTTGCCCGGCAGAGTGGGGCAAAATGACATATCTGGTTCATTTTTGTATTTATTTTTAACACACTGCTTTTGAACTGCGGTAACATGATGATATTATGTCGCACATAACTTGCACCCACCACAAAGTTTCTGCATTCACACTTAATGGTAAAGAGTGAAATAAAAAAATGAGATTCACTATTTTCAATTTTTTGTCGCATTTTACCCCACCCTACCGCATACACATTTGTCAGTCATATTCTTTCAAGGAGATTGCCCCACTGCTTCGAGTGCTTGACGTACAGTTATGATGCGTCTTGTTCGCGAAAACAAGTCTCGTTCTTATGCCAAAGAACGTCATTACAGCCTTTATTCCGCTTAACGCACAGTCGTTACGAATGCTACCTATACTTTAAACACCAGCCAGCACTGATCAGAGTCATCTGAGATAAACGACGTCCTTTAGCCTTAACTACAAGGCACTTAAGCACTGAAGTTATACGATCACTGTATACAAGATCTCCTATAAATCTTCATTCTTCCAAGTTGCCTTTTTCCTGCTGCTGACCTTTACTCCTTCCATTACGTTCTTGCCTTTTTGCGTCTTTCTTCGAGGATGAGTCCTGGGCTCTATAGCTTCGCAACTGCGCTGATTCGCCCCACTTTTTTCCTGCCACTTTTTTGCTCACACGTTTGTGGTGCTGTCTACTATATGCGACCGATCACTGCGCTATATATAGCTTCGCCTTTACTATGCCATCAACTACGTCTTTCAATGTACAAACTGGCGAGGTTAATTGGAGGGCTATAGCTTACCCAGTTTTTTCATGCATCCATCTATTTCTCTAAGGTTAGCAGTTTTCTGTTTACCTGGGTGTACATTCTTTGCTTTTTTTTTAGTTTCATCTGCGATAACCACTCTTTTACAGATGATATCATTAGCTTTGCAATGAGCAACATATGCAGAAGGAGTCCTTGCAAGCATGGTTGCGATTTTTGCGATGAACTGTCTTTTATGAACGATTTCAGTCACAACGCCCTTGCCATGCGTCTTCTTTTTTATCCTGTGTGCGCGTGGTGGTTTTTTTTCTTTTCTCTTAATTTCTCTCTCTTTCTGTACAGACTCTTTCTTGCCCTTATTTCCCCACCCACCACTCCGTAGCAAACCAAACGTCAATAGCTGGTTAAGTTCTTAGCATTCCTCTGTACACTTTCTTTCCGGCCCTTCTTTTCCCACCCCAGCGCTGGGTAGCAAACCAGATGCTTATGTTCAGTTAACTCCTACGCCTTCCTCTCCATCTCTCTTTCTCTCTCTGGCAGCCATAAGAGGACTGTTCTTCAGAGGCAGTTTGGCCCTTTCCTGTCAAGCTGTAAAAAAAATCATTTAATGAAGAGTTCACGAAACTGCGCCGACTCGAACTTGTGATGATGTATTTTTTATATGTTTGTTTGTTTTCAGTTCTGAAATTTTTTGCCTATGTGCAATGCTATTACATTGTGCTAGTCAGCTTCAAAATGGTTAGAAGTGTGTGGATTTGTGCAAAACTCGACTGTAATGGTTGTTATAATGGCCGACTGTTATCGCATAGGCTGAAGAAGCGTAGACCGAAGACGCGTAGAAGGCCTATTGCAACTGTAAAAAAACATGATTAGGTGCAGAAACTGCAAATCTACATTACCAAGCTAAACGCTCCTGTAGAAGACGCACCGCAACTGAAAATGATTTACGTATGTTATTAACTAATGAGCGATCCTAGCATATCGCTCTATGTTGTGTTCTTTGCCAATTGAACGTTGGTCAGAGTATGAAACACTGTGCATATGTTATCTAAAAAATAAACCATAGCATATATATCCACGGAGCGAATGATGATGAGTGGGGCAAAGCATTCGTCAGTCCATACATGCGTCCGTCCGTCCATCTGTCCGTGCGAGCATCCGTGCGTCCATCCGTTCGTCGGCGTATCCATCCGTCTGTTCATGCGTCCATCCGTCTATTCGCGCATCCGTCTGCTTGTGTGTCTGTCCATTCATGCATCCATCCGTCCATCCATCTAGTGAAAACTTGAAGTACCGCCATCTCGCATCTTTTTTTTAATTGTATCTTTCACATCCATGTAACAAAAAACTTCGCAAACACTTGTTTGGTCCCATAGCCTAACTGGCTAGTAGAGCGATCTCTCTCCTGCCTCGGTGGCACATGCCCGTCTATCCCCTGTCGGGTGTGTGCCACCAGCGGTTACGCACAACGACAGAGGGGGAAGCACAAGCCATGCCATAAGGAGCTTCGCCCCTAAAAAGCCGCCCGCACGTTCCTACCATGGAAACTCGAGTAAATGCGTCGCAGACTCTCCTTTCTGCCTTGCGTACGGCCGTTTCCCTGCATTCGCTTTCGACGTCCCTTTCTCAAACATTCCAACGGACGCTTTAGCGACTACATCAGAGCAGTTTGTCTAAAATCTTGAAGAATGTCAGATACGAGTGCGCCTAAATACAGAAGCTAGCCAAACAACAACGCTACGACAGCTCTCATGTTGCTTTAGACGCTCGTACTCCAGGATTGCGCGACAAGTTTCAGTCACGCTTTATAGGACCCTCTATAATCAGTAAAAAAAAAAACTTCAGAGAACTATCGTGTCACTCCCGCCGAGCTTTCTTCAGGTCCACATTGTCATGGTTCTGAGATCGTTCAGTCTGAAGCCATCCTTTCCACATCCCTTTTTCGTATAAAGGCCGGATCACACACACCTGCTGCTGGGCGTCAGCGGGTAGCTTTGTGACGTGCCGCCCCGCGCTCTCCCTGTGGAGAACCCAGAGAGCACGAACACGCGAAGCTGCACGCCTTTCCTTTCCATAGTGGACGTGGTTTCATGCCAGAAAGCCACGCGGTGGCGCACTGTAACGCTTGCGTGTAACGGCAGAAGGAGGGGGGGGGGATTGATGCAAGCAATCTTCATACGCTTCACGCTTCGTTTTCTCATCTGTATTTCCCTTTCCCTTCCCCCAGTGTGTAGAGTAGCAGGCTAGAGCAAGCTATCGCTCAGGCCGACCTCTCTGCCTTTCTGTAAATAAACTTATCTCCTCCTCCTCCTTCTCATCTGTACATACTCATCATCATGACTCTGGCGTGAATTATGGGGCTCAGACTCGGTGAATAAAAGAAGTGCCTTGCGGCTCCACCGTTGCCTTACAATATATTCGGCTGTGAATGAACATGTACCGATTGATTGATTATTTGATTCATTAATTGATTGATTGATTGAGTGATTGATTGATCAAAGCGGGAAGGCATCGGGTTCATATAAAGCATCGGCTTTAGTCATTTTTTGCTATGCCAAGAAGAAGAACCTTTCCCCCGTCGCTTTTGCGTAATAGTGCGAGTCTGTTTTCTGAATTCCTTGTCTGTTTTGAATGCCTTAGATTGCATAACGGCTTTAGTGTTTGGCCTAACTATCAAGCTGCAAAACATCACTCCTACTTTATGTTTTGTTATCACTTCTCTTCACTTCAAATGCGATCAACGAAAAAAAGTGGTGCCGATGAAGACTATTGAAAGTTTCCCCATCAGTAACTATGGAAACACCGAAAAACTGGATCACTCGCTAGCTTTTTTCAGTCAAAAGCACCATCTGCACACAAACTCTAGCTAAATGGCTTTTTTTTTCATCACTCCCTGGTCGCACAAGCGGGAACAGGCAGAAATACAGCCACTTACAAAAAGAAAATGATCACGGTGGGTCGTTAAGCTAGCACAGAAAATCAAGTTAGGTTTCACGCGTAAATTTCTACAAGTGTTAACGTTTACTTTTCTCAGCCGCTAATGAATGTGTAGATTATGCACAGCAAGCAGACTGATTATTCTAGCAGGTCCAGTGAGTAGCAATCCTGTGTAAAAAAAGAAGAAAAAGAACGCACGCTTTCTGCTTGGGTCCTGCGGGAATGGGCTATGCCCTGTAGGGTAAAGCCATTAGTCCCGTAAGAGTTGTAATAGTTGATGCCACCGGAAAAGCGAGTAGTATTAAAGACGATAGTCTTTCTTGGGGACCTTCGACGCAAAAATTTTGGTCTGTCTGTACATTTGTCTGTTTGTCTACCCTTAACGGCAACGGGTACTTGAAACGGCCGACTCCATCCGCAGCGCCTACCAATGTTACTCAACGTTTAGCGTTCATACTTGTGGAATTGTCAATTAAAAAGCAATTATTGCGCGTGTCTGGGGCACCATAACAACATGTATATATTCCGCATGTGTGTCTTTTACTAGAAAAGGCATACATAAGTAATTTTAAGGACCTTAGCGCTTATCACGCTGCCCTGATCATGCAACGCTTGCTCGAAAAGGCGAGTGTTTCCAACGTTTTGCTAAGACGAGACGGTGGTGGCACCTACCCGTCGCTTTGCGTTCTATACCTTACCACCTCTAAGACGGGCGCGCACACCCGTCTCAGAGCCACGTGCTTTGTTTTTCTAGATAACTAACTGCCATATGGTACTCAAGTCTCACGTGTTGCGTGACTTGATGAGCTCGTTCACCTCCGCTGCATGCTCGAGGTACTCTAACGTAGCGCCTCCAGAATACCATTCACCGATTTTCTTGAGCAGAACATCAAATAAATGTTTTGTTCACTCTCTCCACACGCAAGACTATCGTCTTTCGACGACATCTGCAGATTAACAAGCAGATACGACGCCATTTTTCTGGATAGCTTTGTAAGAGGTCTATATTCCCAGGGAATGAGGTGACTATTAAATTGTAGTATAGTTTCACAATAATAACGACAGTGTGGCATGCGATGTTTGTGGCACCGAGTATTAAAGTGACCACTTATTGTTATTGTCCTGAATTTTTCCTCCGGAACACAAGTCCTTATTTACGTGCCGCGGCGACTTTCGCCAAAAACCATCCCCATCAATTGTCTTACAAAAAGGCAATAAAGACACTCTTGTGCTTTATGGCAATATCAATTATACGGACACTATCGGTGGGCTTTTCCCGTCGCCGTTAGTCTAAGTCGATACCAGTCTAAGCCGATAACATGACCCAGCAGATGGTATTGTCAACGCACCAATAAAAGCCCGCCCGCGCTATGGACGAGCGTACCTGAAGCATAGATGAAACGAACCGGCCGTCTCCGTCACACGGAGGGCACATAGGTAACATCGCCCGCATGTGAGGCCTTAAGTCAATGCATTGTCAAGCAGAGAAAAAGAAATGCAGCATATACACGAGGTGAATGATGACGAGTGGGGCGAAGCGGAAAGACGGCTGGACTGACAGGCAGAAAGACGGACGCACGGACCAACGGATGGAAGCATGGACGGATGGACGAAACCATGTATGGGCGCATGGACGGACACATGGGCGGATGCACGGACGGACACACAGACAGACGGACGAACGCATGAACGAACACAGGGATGGACGTATGGATGGACGGATGTGCACATGGACGCACGGATAGACGCAGGAGAGGACGGACGCACGAACGGACGAATGCATGCACGAATGGACGGATGGACGCATGTAAGAATGGACGGACGCAGGGACGGACGGATGGACTCACGGATTGACGGAAGCAAGAACTAACGAACCGATGGCAGTGCGGACAGACGGATGGATGCGTCGCCCCAGTTATCATCAATCACTCCATGGATATGTGGTCACTTTTATTATTTATCATAATACAAGTAACAGCCGCTAGTATCGTACCATTGTCATTTTTCAGCGTATATGCATTTCGTTATATGAACAAGCACCGCCCTCTACGGCTGCTTTAAGAACTAATGAGAGATGGCTACATACGATTTCGACGGGACGCTAAGCCCACGACTTAAGGAGCTTCGCCCCTAAAAAACGCCCCGTTAGGGAGCGTGAAGCCACGCCACTCACCGGGAAAAGGGCAGAGGGCAAGCGTCGCCAGAGTGGAATATTGCAAATATTACTCATAGAGGTATGGTTGTGAGTGCTTTTTTGCGTGCTACCTCGAAAGACATCGGAAGACGAATAGTAGACCTTCAGGGCTCTCAACATTTGCTTCGCGTTTAGAAAACTGCCAGTACAAAACCGCTTAGGTCTCTAGAAGAAGCCGTATTCTCCTAAACCAGTGCTTTGTTGCGTTAAGAAAGATCTTATTAAGCGTTAGCTAGCAGTTTTCGTATCACATTCCAGTTTGTTGCTATTGCATTCATTGTTTCATCCTGGCAGTGAAGCTGATTTTCATTGAAAATGGCGAGTTTACGCCGCCACGTCTGATCTGTGCATGACTTCTCACACGCGTAGGTAAATCCGCTGTTCTAATCTTTCCTTCGTCTCTCTTTCTCCTCTTTCTATTCCGCTTTTCTATTCACCAAGCTTATACATATTGGTCAAACGGACGCTTTCCTGGTTAACCTTTCTGCTTTCATTCTTTCTGTTTCCTTCCGCCCTTCACAATATAACCTTTCAAGCTCTCTCACAAAGTGATGTGAATTCCTACCGCAAGGCAAGCCCGCCTGAACAGTTTAGAAGTTTTTGTACGTGAACTCGGGTATAAGCTTCCACTGCCAGCCAGACGTGCTTATCTCTAGGCTCCCCACCACGGTTGTTGCACAATCAGCGGTGTTAAACAGCAGACGCTGCTGTCGAGTGGGTGCGTCGCAGGTCGAGTAGACGATCGATACGGTCATTTCTTCGGCTACGTTTTTTTGTTATTTCCTAGGTGTTGCGCTAATGCTTTCCGGAAATACTGGTGCCGCACCGGTACCTACATCTCCTCTCGACCTTTCTTTAAATCAACAGTGCCAGTTATCTCCCCAGAGTTGCGGTAACTTGTATTTATTGCTGTGCTTGACATCCTCTTGCGAGCGGATGCTTCCACGGTGGCCTCTGGGGCAAATTACTCGCTCTACAATCCCTTGAGAGGCGACACTGCGGGCTGCTTTCTGTGCGCCGAAATTTCGCAAGTCCACTGAGAGCTCCTTGCGAAGGGGAACGCGTGACCTGTGATAGGTGCTTATTACAACAACCAAAGAGGGCTTGAGGGAGTCGTTCATGGTGGATGGGTGAGCGGGGGAAGGGCGAAGGACCCGTTTGTTACAGTGTTTGCCTCTTGCGCAAAGCGTTGCCGACTCGAGGACGCGTCACTATGCAGTTTGCTTCGCTGGATACTCTCGGCTTTTATCCTGGTTTCGTTTCATCTAACCGTAAGCACCCACGTAACTCTGTATCGAAGCTCTTAGTCGGGATTTACCGAGCCAGCTGAACTAGCCCACGTTCGATTCAAAAGTAGCCGCAGTTTTCCCGACATAAGCTCCACAAAAGTGAGGAGCAGACGCAATATGAACTCTCTGTATTCCCTGGTCTCTCATCGGTGCTTGTTATTTGATATCAGGGTAATCTATATATGCGGTCCAATAACTTCCACTTTGCTCGAATGCTTCCCTAGACGGGAGAAATAAGAGACGTGATTGCACTGTTTTGTACTTTCCGTTCTCATTTATCCACGCAGGCTAACGCATGCAGTATATAATAAGTGAAACGTGGAACGTTTGGTTCTCAATGCCAGAAACTTCTATCGGCCCTCTGGTGCCACTTTGATATCATTTCTCTTATTTTTGTCTGTACAAGTTATCTGTTTCGAGTAGTCATAGAATAACTTGTAGATTTGATTGATCATGGATTTATTGATTGACCGATTGATTGATGTAGGGGGTTTAACGTCTTAAAACCACCATATGATTATGGTACACGCCATAGTGGAGGGCTCCAGAAATTTTGGTCAGCTCATGTTTGGGTTCTTTAATGAGAACCCAAACACGAGCACACGGGCCTACATCATTTTCGCCGCCATCTAAAATGCAACCGCCACAGCCGGGATTTGATCCCGTGACCTGCGGGTCAGCAGTCAAGTACCTCAGACCCTAGACCACCGCGGTGGGGCCACATTTTTTAGATTCAAATATTACAGCTTTTGTCATAAGTAATTCTCATCTTCGGGATTATTCAGTCAAGCTTACACCACCAAGATCGCAGAAGATTGCAAAGTGCACAAAGCCGACGAGACACCAGAAAGCTACACACACAACAAGCGCTAACTTTTCACAATAAATTTTATTCTGTTTTTCTGGCAGAATAAAAACAGAAACAAGAAAGTACAAGCTAATCTTCTAGCAAGGCTATACAACCTAGTCACAAACATTTTTGAAGTAAAAGTAAAGGCTAAAAAATGACGCACTTTTCTATTTATGACTCGAGGAAATCAATTTAATGGTTCAGTTTAGGTTTATTGAGGCCGCGCTTATCCGCGTACTTGGTCGCTCTTTCCTAGATGATGCTTCTGTACTTAATTAGGCAGTAAAGGGAATGAAATAATTTGTTGAAAATTAGCGCTTGTTGTGTGTGTATCTTTGTGTATCGTCAATATCGCGCGCTATGCAGTGTATACAGTCATGCTTTACCAACGCGCTCAGTGTTCAACCTTTGCAAGATCACATCACAACTGGCACCGATTTGATGGACTCCAACGAACAAATTCCGCTGAAAGATCCTTAAAATGGTCTTGACATACGCGCGACAAGCTTGAGGTACTGTTACCTACATAGGAAGGCTACAAAAAAACAACGCTACCGATGCATAAGATGCTTATTAAAAATAATTGGCAAGGTTGAAATTCCTAAGATCACTATTCAATTATGAGAGAAGCCGTTTTGGAGAGCATCAGAAATTGGGATCACCCGGTTACAATGCAGCTGCGTAAAGGTTACCCAAAATTACGTTTTTTGGGAATACGAGGGGAACCCTCCACCAAAAGCAAAACTGCCAGCTTCCTCCCTCGAGGCGACGGAGTCACTCCTGTGGTTAACTGACTACCGTTTTTCAGGCAGAAGTGATTGATTGGGCCGAAATGGCCGTGGTAAGCTTTTGGCCACCACCCTTCGAACCACCGTCAAATTTAATTCAACAACCTTGCTATGCCGTTAATAAAGTTGTCTCTCTCTCTCTCTCTCTCTCGGCTCACGCGTGGTTCTTTACCGTGCATCAAAATATAAGTACAATGGCCTCAATCAATTATGCCTTCATCCAAAATACGGCCACCAAGGCCTTGATTATACTCTGTGACCGGCGCGTAAATAGTCAAACACCATAACCTTTAGAACGCCATCGAGGGTCAGAAGATGCTCTTGAAGCCACGGGTAAGCATCTAGGTGAGTTCAGAGACTTTCTTTAGGGAAGCTTCACTGTCGGTGAAGTACGCATTGTGCCATCATGAGCCGCCAAAGAATCTAGGGCAGGGGCTTTAAACTCACCACATCTAGCGGGCTGCGATCACGAAATTTATTCCTGAAAAGGCCGGCACAGTCATTGCAAACAGGGATGGTGGAGCGGGTACTGGGTAAAACATTAGGAGCAAAGATTTCCACTTCGAGTTTCTATAGGCAGCCTTTGTCTGATACGCATCATTTCTGGAGGGAGTTCACTATTAGGATTCCAGCAACAAATTGATGCCATTATCCGCAATGACCTAAATATGGACGATGATTCTTAAATATAGCTTAGTTCCACCGTTCTGCTCCAAGAAATAGTGCTCGCATGCGGTACCTCACGACTGGAATTGTTCGACACCAGTCATGTGTTTGTAGGCCATGATCACAGTTATTAGGAAAATAAGATAATCAATACTGGACGAAGGCAGTTTCTTGGTGGTCATGACGAACCGCTTGCGAAATCTCCGGGGGCCGCACGTAGCCCACGGGTCCGGTATTTGAGACTCCTGATCTAGCCTATTTAACAAAGCTGTTAAATTCAGCTGAAAACGAAAAAATTTTCAGCTTCGCACAAGTGATGGTAAGCCTAAAAGAAAGCCTTCTTTTTTTCTGCTTTATTTACTCTCATTTATTTTTATGTTCCTTGTGTCTGGTTTTTGTATCTGGTTCTTTCTATTTCCTTGTTTCTCACTATTGGTATCCGTTCCTTTTGTTCATCTTTCTGTAATTGCGTCTGTTCATTTATCTCTCCCTCTCTGTCTTTATTTATTATGTCATCTTTCTGTCTCTCTTTTTTATGGCCGTTTTTGATTAGCGCTTGCACCTGCTGTACAGGGTAATGGCACTTACCTAACTCTTGTGGCACATATTCAAACCTAAGGAGACGTGCCTGGCGAAGCACAAGTCATGAATAGCTTCAATAAGTTCACTGTAAGAAATGATTAAGAGAGCACGTGCCGGTTCATAATGGTGATACTTACTTAGAGCACAGTGTACCAACACATACAAACTGCTCAGTTCTACTTATTTTACTCGATGTGGAAACTCTAACTGGCGACGACTACCAGCTCTTGCAGTGGTAGCCAGTATACAGCAACCTCTTCTGTGTTACCTAACAATAGTTAAAGCATCAGAAGTTATATCTTACGTTAATGGAAATACATTTTTTTTATTTTAAAATTCGCCAGATCCCACGCACCATGAGAATAGTTTTCATGCGAAGCATGTGGAGGCGAGGTGACCGTGTTGCAATCTTGTTAATGAGCGAAACGTAAAGAAATTGTGCTAAAACTACGAACAAATCTTGTACGCACAAATATATGTTGAACAGTCGCATATGTTCTGTATAAGCAGTTGTTCATAGTGCCGTTAACAATGCAACCACCAACGTAGGTAATACCAACGCCAGAAGCGACGAGATGATAAGGAGCGCTTGTGCTTGCGAGGATGGTAGCCCAGGATTGTACTACTTAGGCCAACATCAATGGGTGGCACCTAACTGAAATTAGCGTCGACCCGCTACGGTAGTCTAATGATTGTGGTGCTCGACGGCTGACCCGCAAGTCATGGCATCGAAACCCGGCTGTGCCGGCCGCATTTTCTATTGAGGTGAAAACACTTCAAGGCCGTGCGCTTAGGTTTAGGCGCACGGTAAAGAACCCAGTGTGGTCAAAATTTCCAAAGCCTATATAGTATACATCATCTCTTAATGTTATGGGGGGGGGGGCTTTAGAACGGTAATGAACTCTAGATATTACATTAAAATTGAAGCCTGTATCATGGGTGGACCCGACACCGTAGTCTAGTGGCTAAGGTACTCGGCTGCAGACACGCAGGTCGCGGGATCAAATCCCGGCTGCGGCGGCTGCATTTTCGACGGAGGCGAAAAAGCTGTGGGTGTTCAGATTTGGATGCACGTTAAAGAATCCCAGGTGGTTGAAATTTCCAGTACCCTCCACTACGGTGTCTCTCGTAATCATATGGTAGTTTTGAGACGTTAAACCTCACACATCAATCAATCAATCAATCAATCAATCATGTATCCTAGGTCACATATACGTCATTTTAATTACTTCAACTCGGATGCATGAATGAATTACTTTGTTAGAGGGCTAGTTCGTTCAAACACATTCGGCGAGCTTGAGAAAAAGTTTTTCAACGAAAGCATTCAGTTTCATTCAAATGCGAAACACATGTCATTCGTGTATTTTCAGCGCACGTGGAGTGTCATGCCGCTCGCACGCTTCTTTGTTGCCACTGTTTCGGTATGCATGTGCATAACCAGCATTGCTTTACGGCCACGTTTCGCTTTTTTTTTGTCGTCATCCTCTGATTTTTATGCTTCGTTTTTCTTTGCGTAGCGTTTTACAACCACGTTTCTTACTGTTTCTGCACTGATTAGGGAAATGGGCCGGCATTTAAAGCACGTGTCAGCAGCAATGCTACTTCCTGGGAGTTTATTGCCTGCAAAAAAGCTCGGGCGCATTTCTTCTTTTTTTTACTTTAGGGCGCACGTGGCGTTGCGTTTGCCGGGCATAATGGTGCATTCGAAGTAATTACGAAACTATGGTAATTATATTAAACGCAATGTGTGTATATCCTTTTTTCTCTTCGTTCTTTCCTGGAACAGCAAGTTGAAGGAAATGGGAAAAAAGGCTTCTCGTCAAAATATAAAAAAGGAGAAAACAGAAGAACGTACATTTCTATTGTTACTATTGTTGTCTCTTTTTCTACTAAGCTCGTGGCTTTTTTAGTAGTAAAGATCATGAAAAAGACACACAGAAAGGTAATATTCTTGTTTCTCTAGGGTTGGCTCGTTCGAAAGCGGCACATTAAAAATGATTCTATGCCTTGGCATGTGGTATGTGACCAGTCATGGTGTACTAGTGGTGATGGCGCCTGAATGCTTACCCGAAGGTAGTGGGATTGAATCCCAGCCGTGACAGCCACATTGCCACGGACGTAAAGGCCCCGGTTATACGAATTAGCTCTATTTTAAAGAACCCCAGGTGCTGGACCTTCCCGAAGCCCTCTGCAAGTACACCTCAAGGAATCATATCACTATTTTGGAACGCAATATTTCAGCAATTATTGTTGTTACTATGGAGCACGCGTCTGACGTTTATGAATTAGAGATCATAAGGCTTGAAAACTGTTTAGAGATGCAGCGTGCAGTTGTCGTCGTCGAGACATACTTGATAACATTTGCCCGGAGTACGTTGCTATACGCAATGCCAGCAATTTACCTCAAATTTCATATTAACTGCTGATTGGACGGTCCCGTGTTTCATCCGAGCCACAGCCATCACAATTCTACGGAAGCGAAGTGACACGGGCCTGTGTACGGAGCGCTTCACTACAGTGTCTCAAATAATCATAATAGTAAACCACGCATCTTCTACTTATTATTATTATTATTATTATTATTATTATTATTATTATTATTATTATTACACAATGATTGTAATTAATCTACTAGACTGAAGAAAAGCATGGTTTGTTATGTCCGCAAATACACCGGCCCATATATTAGCGGCCACATCATGGCTTGCTTCTTTGTCGGTGAGGAAGTTGCAGCACTGCCTGAAGGCACGAAGAGTAATTAACTTTCGGTTAATCATCCGTATAGCGGACCCTTTCGAGAAGCCGGGTGCGCTGATACTGTCACGCGCAGCGAGGAGTCAATCCTCCCGCTCTCATCGTTCCCTTTCGATAATTAGCCTAATTGATCTTGGAGAAAAGCATGCGTCGATAAACGCCCCGGGTCTATATGCCCACTTTACCACTATGCCGCAATGCGCTTCACAGCTCTCTCAAGAATTATATTATTTGTATGACACAATCAGAAAAAATAAGGTTTCTAAAGGCGAGCGATATTGCTGTGCGGCATATTTACATTTACTTTGTGCTGGCTTTCTTTTTTCTTTACCTATTGATGCAATGTAGTCAACGTTCTATCTAACGTTTTATCTGTCATGGATGATATCGCTTCTTTTTTTGAGATACGTTAAACTCATCTTAACCCTGTTTTAAAAATACAGCTTAGAATGACAAACTAATAAGAAGGAAAGGACGCCACTATCACCGTTTTGGTGGTGCACTTTCTTTTCTGTCTGCAGCGTAATAATGCGCTAGTGTATTTTTTGACAACATTTTTACTTCTTTTTTGCAACTGCTGATTGCAGACACAGGACAATGCAATTAAACAGACCTCGACGACGGCCAGGCCTGCATAGAATTTGGTGACACCAAGAGGACCTAAGATTAACAGTTCCGCAATTGTGTCACGCCGATGCACGACGCTTGCTTCATTTTCGCTTCTGTCTTTTAGGGTTAGGGAGCAGTGTTTTTTCGCGCATGTCTTTCAGGAGAATTCTACTCGAAATAAGGTTTCTAATATTCAAGCATCAAAACTGGTTCTCAAACCCTAATTTATTTCTCACACAGTGCTTCTCCAAACACTACGAGCTAAGAAAACAGCCTGTCTTGCTTGCCGGAAAAAAGTTGTTCCGTTGAAAAACTATATCGTACGTTTATTTTCTTTGATAAAACGAAGGTGGAACCACACTTTTCGGTAACGACACCATTCGTGCTTTCAAATTTTCTGCGAGGCAGGCTCTGCTATACAAAGAAAGCTTTGAGAGAGAAGCCACGTCTGCATTGTAGAAAAGCTTCTTCGAAATGTTTATAGGGTATACAATATTTAGGAGAGATATGTTGACATTTATAACATTGTGTCATCGCAGATATTCGCTTCATAAGGAGGACCACTGATAAACTATTGTTATTTGTAACAGGCTCAGTGGAAATCCTGAAGAAAATCGGCAACACACTCATCCTATGGAAGTGATAAACGTCTAGATAAGATAAATAATCATTTTTAACAGAGTGTAATGGGTGTCAATATCATAAAATTCTTCTGTGCATTCCTTTACAACAGTCACCTCTTCATCTTATTAATATTCACCAGATAAACCTGAGCAAAACATAGACACTAACAGAAAAGTTAGATATCATGTTGCACGCTCTGTTGCACTTGAAGGCGAAAGGGTGAAGCACAATCGCTAATGCATTAAGGTATACGATCGAAGAGCAGGCTTCTTGCAAGGCATCACGAGCCACAGTGCGACCGAAACGCGCATAACATTACCTTGACGTTCGCAGTCGAATGCAGTTTAAATTTCATTCCAATTTCATTCAGTTTAAGGAATGCCAAGCTATAGTCTCTGCTTGGATATCGACGTCTGGATTGGTATTCGCGCCGAGATGTAAAGTGATGATGCAAAATCTCTGCTAGTACAAAGTGAACAAAACAACCATAATAATGCAATGTGACGCTGAGATAATCGCTAACATGTACGTCATTGGGCGTTGACCGACATAATGTTACACCACTGGAGCAGACAATATTCGCTTCATATCATTTCATTTCAAGGCCCGCCGAGGCCAACGCAGTTGCCGCGGGCAGTGGAAGCTGGCAATTTTAATCACCCTTTGGGCTAGACGTGATAAAGAGGTTGACGTGACCCGCGCGTTGGCCCATCCGTCGCGTTTAGAGCCCGGGGCACAGGCCGGCCGCAGGCGACACACAAACACGCACGCACATGAGCACGTGCTGAGCCGCGTCTACGCAGCCGCAGGTTTAAGCGCGCGCTTATCGCGTTGAATTATGCATGCTTCGCATGCTTGAAGTAAATGCCTTTCCCGCCTTTCTTTTTCTCTTTTCACAGCGTGCGCTTGCATTGTAAACATGACTTTGCCGTCCACTGAAAGGGATGACGCAGAAAGAGAATAACGCTGACCGTAATATTGCAAAGTCCCGGGCCCGGGAAAGTTTTAAAAGCGGTCGCGCATTTTGCGAGGTGGGCACAGGAAGGTATACGAATCCTCCCGGATTTCCACCATCTCCTTCCCTTTGTTCCCCTTTATTTAACATCTTCTTTGGTCTTTGTTCATACTAACGCTCCTTCGCAGTGGCTGCGGTGACTTGCCGGGCCACTAAGCGAAGCCTAAGCCAAATCGTAAATCATAGCGCGAACCCTTTACCCGATGCAAGGCAACTGCGAAACGCCGCGGGGGTAAATTGCACCCACGCCCGAATCGCAGCCTCGGGGTTTCCGCTCTCAAGGACACGAGATGCTTAAGCGCCCGGCTCCTGGAAGAGGCCGTACTAGCCTCTGCTTATACGACTACTCGCTAAAGCTAACCCGAGTCACCTGCAAGTACGGGTTTATGTTAGATCCCTGCACGCCTCGCCAGGCGTAAAAAATATCGTTGGCCGAATCCCGAGGCGCCTCTGCAGTGCCCTCTCGGACGCGTGCAAGTCCACAGGGGACGAAGTACATCCTCAATTGAACATAATTACCAGAACAGGCGCTTCAGCGTGGAATGTAAACTTGGAAAAACAGGGTTTAGGGTCATTAAAAAAAGGAAAGAAATTACTGGGGAGAAGTGAAGCTCGTAGGAAAGAGTGTTCCGGCTCCACCAGCGTGAAACCTGCATGGGGGAGCAGCGAACTATGCAAGGTTTTGATAGAGACTTCTTTAATAAATCACAGTGGTTTCACGCCTGACACTTGGCGTGTAAGGAAGGGTGTTTCCATGCCCCGCCGCGGTGGTCTAGTGGCTAAGGTACTCGGCTGCTGACTCGCAGGTCGCGGGTTGAATTCCCGGCTGCGGCGGCTGCATTTCCGATAGAGGCGGAAATGTTGTAGGCCCGTGTACTCAGATTTGGGTGCACGTTAAAGAACCCCAGGTGGTCAAAATTTCCGGAGCCCTCCACTACGGCGTCTCTCATAATCAAATGGTGGTTTTGGGACGTTAAACCCCACAAATCAATCAATCAAGGGTGTTTCCACTTTACTGACATCAGAGAAAACTGCGTCAGAATGCAGTTTATTCTTATTTCTTTGTTTGTTTGTTTTCCTTCAATAAATGGCACCTATACCCACTCTGGCGGATTGGCCAAGAATACAATGTTGAGACTTTGACAAGTTATTTTAAGAATGTTAGGTGTTTAAAAAAGAAAAAAAATGACAATAATACGTAATACAATAAATATAAAATACATGTATTATGCTATTGAGCTTGTATTCCAGACTGCTGTATTAACCTGATGGGAACAATTTTGAAGAGATAAGTTAAAATATGCCTTATTGTCAACAAAGAGTTTTAAATACCAGATTAAAAAAGTACTCGTTGAGTAGCTCAAACGAAATTACACACAGCATTAAAGCCATCCCTGTGGCAGTATCCTGAGCCTGAGGCACCGAGGCTTAAAACATTTCCCTGCGATAAAGTTAAGGCTACTTTTTAAAGAGGGAAACTAACAAGTTGAATTCTAAAAATATGAAATTTTCGCCATGACAAAAAGTAATGCGCAACATTTTATAGTTCTCCGCTTAATCGACAGAATCATTGCGTTGTAAATATTTAGTAGGCCAGCTTGCGTAATACGTTTATTTTAGGTGCTTCACCCTCGAAATACACATAATATGCGCTCTGTGTGCTAATTGCTTGATATCCCACAGTTTTGTCTCCAGTTGCTTTCGGTGAACGAGCTCAACGACCAAGTTAGAGGGAATAACTACTAAAGCAGACACTATTATGTTGACGTAGTTTGACATCATGCCTTAAGAGTCATTGACGAATAAAAATAACATAAAAAGGACCATACCTCATTGCGTCTTAAAATATCAATATCCTGTACTGCTTACACAGCTACATTCGCAATGACTTTCGGTGAACCCCATAGCCCGCCCAGCTCGCGATGGAAAAGCTGCCATTTCGTCACCACAATGTTCCACGGCCATTCAGCGGCTGATTAAGAACCTTAAAAGGGAGATGGCTCTAATGAAGAGCCACAACGTTTAATTGGGAGCTCTGCCCACCTTAACAGGCTTTGCATGTTATCGGTATCTATATATACACATTTGTACCATAAGTGGCCAGATGTGAAGTTAGTGGTGAGGTTCGTCGCGCCGCAGAGCGTGTGACGCGTTGCGGATGGAGGAGACGGTATCTGACGTTAACAAACCACACTACAATTGTATTTGACAGCATACACACACGAAATACATAAAGCGGCAGCGTACACTGCTAGTCAATTGTCTCACGTGGCGGTGCTGGGGACCAGGAGGCTGTGGGGCTGGCAGAGTCCCTGTGATGACGTAATCGTCGTCGGGTAGATGTCCGGTGTGGAAACGACGTAGCAGCAGCAGGGGTTAAGGGCCGAGTGAACGAACTGTCGCTCGGTAGCCGGTAGCCAGATAGGGCTCGTCCGCGCCAGGCCAGGACCTTGCGACGCTCGTCTCGACGGCGGTGGACAATCTGGAACCTCGCGCGTAGGTGCGGGTTCTCCGAGAGCAGCAGGCCGCGTCCCAGGTCTTGCCAGGCGAGGACCGTGAGGCGCTCGCTGTCCCGAAGACAGGCGCCCTGTGTATGCGAACCTCGCGCGTAGATGCGGGTTCTCCAACAACCTGCCGCCCGTTCTGCCGGCGTTCCAAAAAAAAAAAACTGTCTCGCCTGCGCGCGCCCTTCTTAATCTTCTCTGCAGCCCGAGCTCCTTCGTTTTTCTCGCCTTCCAGCGATCGGCCACTCCGTCGTCTGCTCTCGCTTTCCCTGCTTCGTCACAATTACCCCCCACTTAAGAAGGTTCTTCCCTGTGAAGAACTTGCAGCTGCCACTGGATCCCTTGGGACACCGTAGTACACGCGCACTCGGAGCACTGCACTACACTTCCGAGCCCCGCACACTCGGCACACATAAGAGACACGAAAGTTGTCACCAGTGTTCAGGGCCCCGCACACCCGACACTCTCAAAGGTACTCGCAAGACGAGATGAAAGTTGGTCCGCCACGGTAAGTAATGTGCACCGAAAAAAAAAAAAAAATTTCATGAATTATACCCGACACTGCGAAATCCTCAAGCCGTGTAGCGATGATGTTCATGCGCTTGGCAACCGGCTCATATAGTCTGCTCCTACATTCGCACTGCCTTTTTGGTAGCAAACGGTAGTGGATACGGCCGTATGTTCACTGGTGTATCCGTTGCGACATTCAACTTGCACTGGGTGAGATGTGTTCTGCCGGGAATGTCGGTGAATACATTCTCGTAGGTATGCAGTATTCTAGCGATCTGCGTGCGCTGTTTAGTAGAGAGTGCTTCCGATATGTTCACATCGGCAGCAGATTCTTTTTGCTGAAAAGGTACGCATGGTAGATCGTCGTGCTCAGTATCATCAGCCAGACACGCGACTGACGCTTCTTTTGTTGGCTGTGGTACCGATGGTCGTTCTTGATATTTTTTGAGGAGGTTGACGTGAAACAGAGATGTTCGCGTTCCTAAATCAATAACGTAATCCACGTCATTCTTCCTCTCTAGAACTGTGAAAGGCCCTTTCCATGTTAGAATCAGTTTGTTGTTGTCCGACGGGAGTAGCAGCAGCACCTTGTCTCCAACAGCTAAACGCCGTGGTCTAGTCTTCATGTCATAGTGCTTCTTCTGCACAAGTTTGGCTTTCTGCAGCTCCTCCTTGGCTAGACGACAAGTGTTTTCAAGACGTCTCCGCAGGTCAACTACATAGCCGTACGAGGTCTTCGTCTCATCATCTAGATGATTACCAGTCCACATTTCTTTCAATATTGACATGGGTCCTCTGACGTAACGGCCATACAGTAAGTCAAACGGGGCGAAGCCCAAACTTGACTGCGGAACTTCTCTATAGGCGAAAAGTAAAGGCGCTAAGTACCGGTCCCAACTTTTCGGGCACTCTTGACACATTCGTCTTATCATTCGTTTAAGTGTGCCATTGAACCTCTCGACAAGACCATTTGCCATGGGATGATATGGTGTCGTCGGCAACTGTGTGAAGGATAGAAGCCTGCTGAATTCGCGCATTAGGTGGGACGTAAAAGACGTGCCTCGGTCGCTGATGATTTCCTGAGGTACCCCCACTCGCGAGAACATCTCCAACAGTGCTTCAGCGATCCTTTCTGTTTCAATACTTGGCAGCGCCACCGCATCAGGATACCGCGTTGCCATGTCCACCATTGTCAAAACGTATCTATTCCCTTTTTCTGACTTGGGAGATAATGGTCCCACAATGTCAATGGCCACTCTCTTAAACGGTGTATCAATGACGGGGGTTTTACCCAACGGTACTCGCCCAACTAAGTGTTTTGGGAAAGTTCTCTGGCACGTGTCGCACGATTTCACAAATCGTGTGATGTCAGAAAGTACCCCGGGCCAATAGAACTCCTCGAGGATACGGTCTGTTGTGCGTTTTATACCCTGATGGCCCGCAAGAATTCCTTCATGAGCCATTTGCATTACACAATGGCGGAGGGCTGTAGGTACAACAAGTTGTTCAGTTTCTCTCTTCGATCTGAGCTTGTACCTCCTGTATAGAATTTCTTCTTTTGTAAAGAAAAGAATCTCGGCAAACCTGGTCTGGATGGGTTTATCGACGGCCTCAAAGCATTTCTGTAAGCTAGCGTCATCCCTCTGACTTTTCTGCAAGTCACGTGCACTCATATCCAGGGGACTTATTGTTGGTACCGGCAGGCGACGAGAACTCTGTCCGACTGTCGCGGCGACTTCGCTTTCCTTTGATTGCCTCGCAACCGAAGTGAATGCATCTGTAGTATAAGATCCAGTCAGCGATCCGTCGTCCGCTCCCACCCTAGATGATATTTTCATCGGACTAGCTGGACGTAGGTGTCTTTTCCAATCTTGATCAGGATCGGAGGCGTCACGGACCCCTTGGACGTTTCCCAGAACGACGTCATACAGTGGGTCATCCATGCAGATCGCGCGAGTCTTGCCTGAGAAAAAGGGTGAAATAATTCGCACGTCTGCCTCCGGCAGTTTCAGTACCCTTCGATCAAGAAGACACACAGAGGAAACTTTCCCCGTCAGATTGCTGACTGGTACAAGGGACCTTCTCACAATAACCGAGTCGCATCCTGTATCCCGTAAGACCGTAACGGGCTGGTTTTCAAGGACGCCTTCGGCCGTAGGCATAGACTTGTCCTCCCACTTGATTCTCGTACGTTTCGAGCAATCAGTACCTTGCCGGGAAGCCTGTGTCTCCTGGTTTGATGCTTTCGGACCTTCTGCTTGCTCTTTCAGGCAAGAGGCTTTACCGCTTTCCTTGTTAGGGCAGTCCTCTTTGCTATGCCCACTACGTCTACATTTTCCGCAGAAGGCTGGTTTTGTCCTTGGCCCTTTAGTATTTGCCCAGCAATCTGAGGCCTTATGACCGCGCTTTCCACAAAGCAAACAATGTGGTTTGTCCTTTTCCTCTTTCCGTAGTGCGGCCTGCGCTCGATCTGGTGGCTTTTTATGGTCCTTGTCGTCCTTACCTTTACCAAGGTTGACGAAACCCTGCGCCTCCATATAATGATCAGTAGCTTCTACCAGCTTTTCAATTCCTCGGCAATCCCTTTCCCGCAGGAAGATTGCCAACTTCTCGTGGCACTGCGTGATGAATTGCTCTGAAACAATAACGTCTCGCAGAGCTTCGTACGTCCGTTCGGTCTTGGCCATCTCTTGCCAATGGTCGAAATAACCTAGTAATCGCCCAGCGAACTGTCGACCCGTTTCGCAGTCCTCAGGCTTCGCCGACCGAAACTTAGTGCGGTAGCCCTCCTCTGTAAACCGGAAGCGCTGCAACAACGTTTTCTTTAACGTTGCGTAATCCATGGCATGGTCAGGTGCCATTCTGCCAACAACACTTAGCGCTTCACCGGTCAAACAAAGGCTCAGTGAAAGGGCCCACTTGTCTTGCGGCCAATCCTGGCTCCTGGCGACGCGTTCAAAGCGCTGGATGTACGCGTCCAGCTCGTCGCGAACTTCGTTGAAGGGCGGTATGAGTTTGTGCGGACTTTCGTAGCTTTGAGGAGAACCCATGTGCGGACCCTCTACTGATTGACCTGTAGTCACGCTACCCGTTGTCGCATCTAACTCTCGGAGCTTCAACCTTAGTTCGAGAACCTCCTTTTCTGCTTGTAGCCTCGCCAGTGCCTCGGCATCAGCTTCTTTTGCTGCATTGCGTTCGGCTAAACGTACTTCCCGCGCTTCTCGTTCACGTACGCGCTCTTCATCGATCCACTGCTTTAGCCCTGGACCGCTCAACCCCAGTTCCTTTCCAATTGCTGTGAGCTTGTCCGTCTCCATCGTCAACCGTCAGACCCGCATAAGCGACGCGCTGCTCTTTTATAGGATAAGATCAGTCCTGTCTCGCGGACGCCAGATGTGAACTCCAAACTTTCCAGAGGCTAAATGATCAAAAAGTTTATGACCCAGTCCTGCAAAGACTTAGGTTCACGCTTGGTAAGGTATCATTCATTCAAATATCGTGTAGTTCAACACTTTGTAGAAGGCAGTGTATTACTTAGCATAAAAAGTCCAATCAAACATCGCGTCATGAGGATTTTTGCTTGGACTGCATCAACACAAAGAAAAAAAGAAACACTCTGAAACATGCGAGAGAAAAATATATTTTTCCTCATTTTGCGATTGTCGGGGAGAATAATTGTAGTCTGTGGCAGCCCTCAATATATTTACTACAATAAAATTTCCTCAAAACCTCGGTAATGTCAATCTAGTGTAGGGAGCACTTGAGATAGCTTAAAGAGGTCCCGCGACACTCTTCTAAGTAGCCATGAAATGGATTAACAAAAGGAGCTTATTGCCTCACGAATTCACTATCGCAAAAGTTTCTAGAATCCACCCGAACAAGCGCAGTTGCAAAGATTTGTCGCACGCTGCAGACGCATTCTTTCTTTATCGTCCCGACGAAAGCACTGAAAGCTAAGCAGAGAGGGATGACACGGAGGAAGAAAATGCATCATGCCCACCTAGTGACTTCAAGCACTCTTCCTCTTTTTTTTCCCCATCATTGAATGCGTGGCTTTTCAGTGTGATCGCGCGGGCACTCGTAGACCAGTCGCGCCCTCCCGCGGCGGGCACAGTAACGACCGAGTGCGCCATACTGAAATCAGCCCATGGCTGATACTACGCCGGGAACGTAGAGATCTTGAATCTGTAGCGTCATTTGTCGATAGCAGATAAAGGTATTTTTAGCTGAGTTTGGGAGTTGATTGGAAACTCCAGGCCGTGCGTTATGCTATAATAAGCGACACACATGTACTCGGGAGCCTTGACTATAGACCTGGACTACCGATCAATTTCGGATAAAGCACAAAAAATGTTGCACAGTATGTTTAAGCAAAAAAAAATGTGGGCTTTGAACTTTCCATTGTGATTGAAAATGCGTAGCTGGCAAGTAAAACAAAAATTTTGGTATCGGCAAATACAGCAAGTGAACGAAAGCTCTGTACTGGCAAAAAAGTAATTTGGTTTAGCGGAATCATGCTTAGCAGTACAGTCAATACAGCTATTACGCTAACACATAACTAATATTCATCAAGTTAATCCCCCGTTATTATTCGCCATATTGTGAAGTCCATATAATGCTTGATGTAAAGAGGCTTCCTAAATAATGCCTTGAGACAGAAGGTCGTTCGATGCCTAGTACCGGCTTGAGAGCCAACCCACGCACGTGTTTTCATTACCCTGAGGGCACCGTCATCGCTGAAGATGTGTTTTGAAACCACGGCCTCCCATAACACTCCTACGATGGTAGCTGAGCTCTGGTTAACGGTAAAGTTTTCGGTCACATATTCGAGTAGGTGTGCGCAACATAATCGTTCAAATAGGACAAATTTCCATTACGACCCATTTGGATAGCGAATCGATTTCTCATGTGCAATTAAACAGTCATGCGCATGTCAAGGGAAATAGAAATATTAAGTTTTTTGTGTTTTTTCGTATAGTATATAGTCAGCAAGCAGTAGTTCGAACTTCGTGTCCTTGACACGAAATAATGCGGCTTAATGACCACTTAATACTTGTGCACTAAACAACCAGTGAAATTCCTTTTTTGTCGCAATGTTACACTGACAACTTGAACACCACAATGAAAGGCATGTGATATTCCTTGAAAGCAAGTTGTGAGTACCGACTGGAGCACTCAATATACAGTTCGCTGCAAGTTGTCCAGAAGTTTCATGCCACACGGTTTCCCTCTAACACTGTCTCATATTGGTGGTGACTATAGTATATATACATAGAACAACTTGCACTAGTACGGAAAGGTAATATTCAGTAGTGATCGTGAAAAATAATGGTAGCACAGCCTTAATGAATTTTATCCAGCCATATCTTGAACATTTTTCAGTGTGTCTTTCAAAGCACATGTTATCGCAGCCATCCGTACAACACTTCCAGAATTCCAAAAGCCTTGATCACCGTGTTGCGGGCCATTCAGCGCTTAGAACTAGCGTTTTCCCCATATTAACTTCAGTAATTGACTCTGATGTATCGAAAGCAGTCTTGATAGCCCACGCTACCAACCTGGCTTGGTAGTGCGTTTTCGGTCTCCAATGCCAAGCCCTTAGGCACTTTATTTGTTGAGCGACTAGTGATCACGAAGTTGTGCCGACAGCGACGCAGATTCTGTACGTTGGGTGCTCGCGAACTTCACTGAGCGGCAGAAGAGCACGGCTAAGCATCTCCTCCATCGGTTAATAGCAGCGAAGTCATTGTGAACGCGCATGGTAGCATCTTAAGAGACAACGGACGATCTTCGTCATCAGGTCTTTATGCTTTTGTGAGTGTGCGTCGGCGCACTTTCTTTTTCTTTGTGCGAACGCGTCCGGGGGCGGCTAAGCTGACTGGAATTTGTCTCTATACGGCGACTTGGGTTTGCGAAGGCGTACACGCTTCCTCGACCGAAATAATGGCAACCCATCCGACGTCCCTCACTTCTTTGTGCCCGCGGACGCGGAAGTAATTCGTTCCTTTGTGTTTGCTCGTGCTCAATTGCGTTCGCCGAGCTCCCCACGCAGCTTCACTTACGCTGTTGACGCTGTTTCAAAAACTTCAACTCTCTCTCTCACTTTTCTCTTACTTTCTTTTCGTAGCTTGATAACACTGAGTGGATCGACGACAAAGAAACGGTCTGAAGTACACGTGCGCCTCGTATTGTTACCAGTCCCTTTCTTTTACCCTTTTAAATTCTGACCTGCACTCCCGTACAGTATGCTCTTTGCCACTATTGTTTTGGCGTTCTGTGGCTCGTTTTCAAGGCCAGGAGGCGGGAGACGCATATGAATTACCGTGAAAGGGAGACCACTTCCATCCGGCGCAGGCTCCTGAAGGCTTCTTAGGCCTAATAAAGTTGTTCATTCATTCATTCTACGTGTATTATATATAATCGCAAGCTTATGTCAATGTGTTTTAAAAAATTACATAAATCCTCGAGACTCGTGTTTTTTCATGGACGTCATGCTTTCTAATAAATCCAAATAAATAACGCCGCCATTCGCTTCGTATGCCATATGTGCGAGCGAAAGCTTGCGAAAACTGCAGCCGAACGCGGCTCAAGCAGAGCGGGAGCTCACCAGCTGGATATGTCGGGTGAAAGAGCATGAAGGGTTGTCGATTAGAGTACTGCGTCACTCGGGCAGCAACTGCGAGCTTTGATCAAAAAGGCATGGTCGCGTGCAGCGCCCCCCCCCCCCTCTTTCTATTTTTCACTGCATCAGTATACAGCGCCTGCCCGATTTACGTACTTCTCTCTCGCATCATAGCGTTCAAGTTGAAGCTCACGTTTATTTACTATAATTCCATGTACAAAACAAAGAGTCACCTCCTACACACAAAATCAGTAGGTCCCAAAGTATGAGACAGGCGTTGAGGTGAGAGACCGTAATAGAACTGCTAAGCAAACTGACGCGGCTGTCTTCCCTTACTACAGTGTTTTGTAGAGTTGCGCGAGATTGTAACCTAAAGAAATAAGAAGTGAGTCTTACATCTTATAACAGAAGTCTCAAACACGCGGCCGACAAGGCTCTCAGTTGCGGCCCGCTTACCGCACATGGCTAATTGATTGATTGATTGATTGATTGATTGATTGATTGATTGATTGATATGTGGGGTTTAACGTCCCAAAATCACCATATGATTATGAGAGACGCCGTAGTGCAGGGCTCCGGAAATTTCGACCACCTGGGGTTCTTTAACGTGCACCCTAATCTCAGCACACGGGCCTACAACATTTCCGCCTCCATCGGAAATGCAGCCGCCGCAGCCGGGATTCGATCCCGCGACCTGCGGGTCAGCAGCCGAGTACCTTAGCCACTAGACCACCGTGGTGGGGCTACCGCACATGGCTGTCTTACTCCACATGTACAGGGTGCTTCAAAGAATGTTTACAATAATATTTAAAACTTACAGCAAGGGGGAATCTCCGTCCGACCTTGGGCATTTCTTTACTGTAAAAAAAATGCATCTTCAGATTTTCACAAACATTACTATGGCAGAAATTAGTGAATTTAACAAAATTAACTTTTTATTCAGTAGAACTAGCCGATCTAGTCTAACGGGCAAGTTCAAGCCCTTCCTGTGAATAGATCTTAGTAGCTTTGAAGTTTTTGAGAGGTGGCAGCCCGTATTCACGGTGGAGTGATAAAATATGGCAAATGTAGCAGCTGAAACTGAAACCAACGCATAAAACAACGCATCTAGCATTCACTCTAAAAATGCCCTCGGCTCCGCCACGGTGGTCTAGTTGCTAAGGTACTCGGCTGCTGACCCGCAGGTCGGAAGATCGAATCCCGGCTGCGGCATGTGCATTTTTGATGGAGGTGAAAATGCTGTAAGCCGGTGTGCTCTGATTCGGGTGCATGTTTTAAGAACCCCTGGTGGTCGAAATTTTCGGAGCCCTCCACTACGTCGTCTCTAATACTTATATGGTGGTTTTGGGACAGTAAACCCCACAAATCAATTAATCGAAAACGCCCTCGGGCACGACACTGCTCCCGTCGCATTGGGAGAAGAAGATAAGCGAGCGTCAATAAGTGAGCACGAAGCGAAGTATCTAGATTCACTGTTGGTAACTGCGAGGGAAACAGTGTCGTCAGTGTGGGCATTTTTTATGTAAATTGTAGACGCACTGTTTGGTTCGTTCCACTTTCCTGAACGCGGAAAGTGGAAGAGTAGGCCTGCAAATGGTATGCTCAAAACCAAACTAATGTGCAACAGTCTCGGCAGAAAACAGCGCTTTGCGATATGTGGAGAGACGTTGGAAGTTGTAAAGGAGTATGTCGACTTAGGACACGTAGTAACCCCGGAGCTGTACATATGACAGTAAAATAACTAGAATTATAAGGATGTGGAACGTTGATAACATTCGGTGAGCATTCTCAAATCATAAATAGCAACCTACTACAAAACCCCAAGAGGAAAGTATATAACAGCTACGCAATGCCGGTGCTTACCTACGGGGCTTACAAAGAAGGTTCAGAAAGATATGCTTACAAAGAAGGTTCAGCTTAAATTGAGGACGACGCAACGAGCAATGAAAGAAAAAATGATGGCTGTAACCTTAGATGATGATGAGGATTATTATTATGGTGAGAGTATGGGCATAACGGTAATTTTGTTACCTGGTTATTGGCTCTTGAATAAGACAGTGAAGTATTCTACGCATTCTTAGAAAAATGGCTGGCTTGTGTAGGTTTCTTTAACTATGTTCTGAAGTTCGTGCGCACTGAAACATTCGCTGTCTGACCCATTTCCTATTGCCGATAAATAGCAATAAGAGGAAACTGGCCTATGAATATAATGTCATCTCTTTTTAGCCTGATTTTCTTTAGGCCCTGGCTTTGTTGCAATAAAAATGCGCAGTCTTACGGTGCACCAGCCAGTTCTAACAGTACCATTCCTGTTCTCGCAGCATGGCAAGGCATCATGCATGCTTCTGCATTGGTGAGCGAGTGTTATACAACAGTAACGAGCGTTATATGGCTGTAACACAACTGTTAAGATTGCTACATTGAGAAACGACGATAGTGCTAGCCTGCTAGGTTCATCTTTTTTTAGATGCGGAAGCATCTTATACTCGCGCCTTGTAGTGCGCCGTCCGCGCCGTCCGCGCCATCCGCACCGCTTCTCGAACATTCGACAGCTGACGCGCGCGCATGCGCCGTCGCGCCGTCGCCCACCATCTGTGCCGCGCGCGCTTCTCCTTCGAGAACATTCGACAGCTGACAGCGCATGCGCCATCGCGCCGTCGCCATCTGTGCCGCGCGCGCGCTTCTCCTTCGAGAACATTCAACAGCTGACAGTGCATGCGCCGTCGCCGTGTATATATACTCAAGGTCCGCGCACGCTCGCTCAGTTGCCGCTCGTCGGTTGGTTTGTACGGCGCGTCGACGTCCAAGGTCGCGGTGAAATGAATTCCAACGAATCCACAAACAGAATGATCGACGTCCCTTCGACCAGCGCCGCCCTTTCGCATACGTGTGTACGTGTTCACTCATTTAACACCCCCTCCTACAACCACGTTAACCAATTTAGCCATCGACCCAAGTAAGTCGCAATTTAACACCCCATTTCACAACCACGTTAACCAATTTAGCCATCGACCCAAGTAAGTCGCACTTTAACACCCCGTTAACCAATTATATGCTCCGCATCCTAATCAGTGTTCCCCCGAGGGAAGCTGCGGGCAATTTTTTTTTCTTGCTGCTTCATTTAGAGGCTTGAATAAGAAACGCGAAAAAAATGCTGCAGGACGCTCGAGCTTCGCTTCAAAACTTCAAAAGTGATACCGTGATCTGGCCTTGTTCATGTCTAATAGTGCCGCTGTGAGTACTTCTCTATTATTGTCTCACTTTGCTTTTCGGTGGATACCTCGACCAAGCCCCCCCCCCCCCCCCCAAAAAAAAAAAAGAATGTCTTCACGGGCAACATCGCACGCTTCAAAATATACTATAGAATAGCGACTGGGAGTAGTTGCGAAGTTCCCGCTATTAATTTTTTTCTTTTTGCGAACGAGCCAAATGCACACTGGCGGGGCCTAAGGGCAAAGAGAGAACATACAATGAAGGCAGCTGCAGATTTTGTTAATGCTCTTGCCGATGATAATAACGAAATAAGTCTGGGTATTTTCAACAGGGGGGTGGGTCTTAAAACTTCTCACTTGTGTAATTCTCATATCTTGAAGTTTGGCGATTTCGCACGTCTTCAACGCAAATAGGTTGCTTCTAGCATTTCATGACAATCATGCAGTGTTTCATTATTTGTTTTTTTTAGACACAGCTCTGGAGCATAACACTTCCTCGTCACGCAAAAGTACTGGGTTTAGCTCCTACTCGAACAAAATATTTTAAAAATAACTCCATTACATCTTTCACAAATTTTCACTCAGAACAAACGATGCTGACACCGTAATTACTGAGAAACGAGCTCGTTAATGCCATGCCAATAAACATGTGAATACGTCATTTCAACTCATCTACTTTATTCCTGTGGATCTATTGTGGCTAGTCTTTTGACACGATATATACACCGTATAGTGTACATCGAATTCAACCCCCTACATAATAAACGTGTCTTCATTTACCTTCATCTTTTTGCTGAAAGCACGCAAACCAGATAACTGCTTTCCATAGATAGATAGATATGTCGGGTTTAACGTCCCAAAACCACTATATGATTATGAGAGACGCCGTAGTGGAGGGCTACGGAAATTTCGACCACCTGGGGTTCTTTAACGTGCACCCAAATATAACTGCTTTCCAGTTATATATATATATATATATATATATATATATATATATATCTGAAGGCACTACCACGTTCGAAAAGTTGTTTGTTCAACGTTTTCCTTCCAGCGAATGATGTGAAATGTGTAAGTTTTTTTGTTTTAAATAGACATAGCCAAAAATAAAATTGAAGTATATTATTGGTCTGACATTTCATTCTATATATGCCAAACCAGAGCGTCAATGACTTTTCAATGAATACATACTGAATTAGAACTTAATTCAAATTGGTTAATTTAGTGCACTAATATTACACTATTTCGTGGTATAGAGTAATGAGTGCTTTTAATTAACGTTTTCTTAGTCTGACAATTTTCAGGCAGTCCCTCATGAGTGGCATCATAAAGAGCCAGGTGAGAGGTTATTGCGAAATTTATTATTGCAGCCCATCTCATTCGTAAGTTTGCGAGTGCTTGAGTGTCATATCGAGCCTCGTTTTGTTTTGTTTTGTGTGTGCCACAACAAGACAAAATGTTATTGTTGGATGGGAGAGGAAACGAGTACAAATGCGGATCTAGCTCCGCCAATTTTTTTTCTCTCCTTCAAATACATCTGACAATGACCCATTTTTAGTGTGAAAAATGTTCTCGAAAGACGAGACAAATAGAGAGGGGTGCACTTGACAGCCGATAGAAAGCATTAAAAAAAAGGGGGGGTGCACAATTTCTCTTCCGAACGCGACACACGGGATATCCGCTGCGAATGGAACGCAAAGAGCAGTCGGAAGCGAGGCTTGTGTACCGGAGTCGAACGTGATCAGAGTATGAAGGGCCGTGCTTTGGTTGCGTTGGTAATGAAAGAATTGAAATGCGTAAAAAAGCGCTGAATCAACGCGAATGCGAACAGAGGGAGAAGAGTGCGTAAGCAGGAAATAAATTGATAAAGACACCCTGCTTAGCAATAAGACAAAAAGAAAATAAAAGAGAGAGAACAACAAGCTAACCTAACACGCCCTGCCGGAACCAGACATTTCCGGCTACCTAGTTTTGCAGTACGTGGTTGACATGTATATCACGTAATGCCCTATGGTCTCCGCTTTTCGAGACACTCTTGAAAGAGACAAGGAATGAAAACAGGAAGTTTTCCTGTTTGGTGTCGATAAGCTTATCCACCGTCGGATAACAAGAAGAGAAGGGAAGAACAAAGAGTTGCTCAGTTGAGATAAATTCGAGGTTTGAATTCAGTTGCCTTTCGGTCTGTCGTCGTAAACCGTGCAGATTTGGCTGCTTTGATAGATGACGTTGTTCATCTCTTGACGCGCCATCGATTGTTGCTGAAGATTTCAACCTGCAGCATTTTTTAGCCCCGTGTATTGAACGCAAAAAAGTGAGGCGTAAAATCGCGGCAAGTGCATATGCATGCACATAAGCAGCACCTGACTAAGTATTTTTATTGCAATATGAATGGTACATGTTGTTGCCGTTGTAGTCGTTACCTCGAAATGTCTTGGACGCAGAGAAAACAAGGGACACCACACGATACGAGCAAGAACACCTTAATATCAGCTTATTCTGCGGGTGAATTCACACTTAAAGTGCCAGCTTATTGTGAACAGAAAAACACTCACATAAATATTTCACCCAGACATTGTTTTTTATGATATGCAACGAGTTTAAGTGTTGCTTGATGAAGGCTGTTTACCTGAAATGTCAGGTTTTAGGAGACTCTAAGGAAAATGGTAATTTTTTTCAATCTGGCAGCGCGGTGGCTATGGGAAATACAATTCGCCTGCTTGAGGGCATAACATATAATCAGATTGACTGCTCGGATTTATCAAGTACATAAGATGTTTAGTATTTACTTTACTGCAAACTAATGCAGGTGGTGCCGTATGAGCTCGCTTAAGACGATTCGAAGGCGAAAGCCACAGAATAACAGAGAGCTGAGAGGTGGTACGTACTTACGTCAAAGACAAAGCGTGGAAACACACACACAAGATTGAAGTCTAGGTGTGCTAAATTTTCTCTGGTGCCCGTGTTTGCACGTCCAGTCTCTTCAACACGAGGTTTTTTCTTGATGTTGTTTTTTCCTTCTGAACAATTCATGTTTCATTTTTGTTTTCCTAGTCGTTGTATCTCTTCTCATTCGATGGTTTTTTTTCCTTCGCACTCGGAAGTAATTTACCAGAACGCCCGCGTAGTTACATTTCATCACATTGAACAACTGTTGGCGGTTATTTAATGGCACAATCTGTGGCCATCGTCGCCGCACCGTAGCATGTGATGCACTGCTTTACACAGTTTTTTTTCGACAATAGATATTTTCCGAACAAAACATTTATAATACTGTCACTCCTGTAATTTTCAAGCACGTAATCTGTATGGAGGCGGAAATGCATTGCCACCACCAAATGATACTGAGAGTACTAACGATAGAAACTCGTTATTTAGCTTTATATTTATTGACTTGAGGTCAGTTTGAAAAGTTGTGCGTATCGATTGATGGCATCCCTTCGTTTTAAAAAATCACAAAACTTACACGTGATTCAATGCATTCGCGATCGATATTTATGATCGTAACTGAAAGTGGTCGTACCCGGTGTGCAGAAAACGCGGCGTCTTGGTTTTGTCAGACCGGAACTATAAATGCTACAAGGAAGGGAAAAAATTTGAATCGAGATATGCTCAAGCAAAAATATGGTCGGGAATGTCGGTAATGAATACGAAATTTAGTGCTATTATATCAGCGCCAAATAAAACATAATAGCCGCAAGCATTAGCATTGCTATAAAGCGCACCATCCAGGCATCCCCCCGTGCACATGCGCTGTGCGACAGAAGTGCTGTGCGCCTGTCAGTGGTGATGACTTGATGACGGGTGCCGCCGTTATGGTTTCAGTTGGCATCGATAGTACAAAAGTTATTTCTTGGGTGTGATGTGCGAAAACGAGTGGATCATTACTCTTATAGCAGTATTATAAAAAAATCTCAATTGTTACAAAAAAAGAAAACTACACCTCTAGAGGGCGGGAGGTGTAGTTCGCCTAACTAAATAGCCGAGGGATGTTCTGCAGCATTTCAACCCAAAATTCTCAACTAAAAAGTATTCTTTATAGTAAAAAAAATTTACATTTTTTAGTCGAACTGTCTTTAGTTACAGAGGCAACCAGTTTTCACGTTTGGGCTAACTGGGCGGGGCCTCTACACATCTAGGTTTCCTTACATAAACAATATTTCTGCTTTGTTGCCTTCTTACTAAGTTGACTTAATAAGGCAACCTTAAAACGGAACTGTTGACATTATTCGAGGTTGTAGGGTAGCGTGGAAAAAATGTCACAAAATTTGAGAATTGTTATTTTTTTCATTTCAATCGTTGTCATTAAACACGAATGCAGAAACTTCTTTATGGGTACAAGGTATGTGCTTCATAAATATGAATATGTTGTCACACTTTGTCCGTTTATTATAAAAATAAAAAAATTCTTCCCGGTTTCACATTTTTCAATCAACTGGGCAAAATTAGTAAGTGTGAAAAAAATTTCACCTCATCTGATGTTGCTGTTGAAGCACTGTAACTTAACTCCGTGGCCCCTCAAGCAGTCTTGATGAGTCTAGCTTTTGCACTTCACGCATTAAATCCAGACACACTAGCGCTCTGTTGCTCCGAAACTACTTGTAGATCAAACACCATCTCTCTTTCTTTGTGCTAATGTGATTTTTTGTTGAACACTTGCATATTATTGAAATATTGAACGATCGGAACCCAGACGTGTTCTGAAACGTCTTCTTCCCCTTGTTTTGACGTTGTGATGCAGAACTGCGTGGGCGTTTTGCTCGTTTCAACTAACGTCGGCTGGGCTGCTTCAGGCAATGAGTTTCAGATCTTATAGTGCTCGTTATTTTCAACATTTCGCTATTGAAAAAAACTTGTGCTTAAAAGTTGATTCAAAGACGTGTTTTTGTACTGTTTAACTTGGAGATTTTTACAGTTTTTCATGCGCCTCTTGAGAGCTTCTTTGGGAACGCGGAGCAACCTCGGCACAGAGCGAACGGAGTGATTCTCAACAGCAATCAGTGTTTTTTTCTTGTATTTTTTGTTTCACTAAGCTCTAGCTGATAATATCTTGTATGTGCAAAGCCTCCTAAACAATGTCTTATAGTATATAAGGAGTGTAAGTAAATGGTTAACTTCATAAGACATTCTGGTGTTTTTGTTGTGTTTGGTCTTTTTGGCATGCCCAAAATTGAAAAAAAAATAACTTGCTTGATCCCCAAGCACCAAATGAACTAAAATTTAGGCAGTAAGTATAGTTAGAAGAAATAGGTAAGAAAAATAAATATAACAAGTAGTGGGTCACAAATAAGTAATAAGTAACAAATGCATAAATTCATGTATCGACCCGTTTTTGACACTAATGTACTGACAGCAACCACGTAAATTTTCCCGCATGAGCGCTGTGAGCAATCGTCAACTTTTAACACAGAAAGATGTACAAGTAACAGCACCTACCGTTTGAATTGAGAAACAAAGAAAAGTACTTCTTGCATTAGCTGCAGATTTTGTGGAAGTGAAAAAACCACGTTTTTTCCCGCGTCTTCTTATGCTTCAGCTTACCCTACTGTTCTTTAAAATATTGCGTTATGGGCTATTTTGTCTAGTCTGCATAGATTTGTGCATGTGAGACGACAGTAATTGTCATGCCGTTGCGTAGTATAGCTCTCTGAACCAAGTGATTACTTAGATCCAGTCACCATGCGTGCAGTTATTGTGTACAGAGATGGCATAAAAAAACCTATGAAAATCAAACTGAAAATATGGGCGATTTGTAAATATGTGCTCACTGTCTTAAAAAGGACCTACTTATTTGTTCCAATACACACCGGCTGCTAGGGGCCTTTGTGTAATGGCTAACACTAGTCGTGAACGCCCACTTTACTGCACAAATATTTTGGCTACAAGCCAGGAATGAGTCGCGTGAGTTGAAAAAAAGAACAAACTAATGAAAAAGCTTACAAATCTTCGAGCCTGAGGGCTTGTCGCTGACGTAGGGAAAGCGTTGTTCAGCATGCGGACCCACGCACATTCCGTGAAGAGATTTCGAATGACGCCGGCAATGTGCTGGCTACCATCTATTTTCGTGCCTTCAATCTCCTACCACCAATGCCCTAGTTTTAGCAACATTCAAGCAAAACGGCAACTGCGCGCTTAGAAGGTGTACACGTTCCAGAATTCTCCAACGTCGCTCATGTTATTTTTGTGCGAGTGATAAGTAAAATTCAATGTTTCTCAATGTCTTTCTTTTTTCCTGGAACGTCCATTTCGGTTTGTTGTGGCGACGAAGTTTAACTCAAGGATGAACAGGAGATGTAGGACAGGCTACTCACACACACATACACAAAAATTGAGGGACCCTTAAGCTTTGCTTTTTGGAGTTGAACGTGATAGCAATATTTTGTTATTAGTGCGTACTTACAACACTTAGTGTATGAAACGTTTTTGAACTTGTCATGCACCCGTAGCCTTGAGGCCACGTGGCCTTGAGGGTGCAGTAGCCTGTGTGCCTTTTGTAGTGGGCGACTGGCTTTAAATTATCAAGTCATTACGATAATTTCATGTTTTGACAAGCGACGGCAATGTGCGATTGTACCAAGCATTACTACGGCAATATTTCATGTATTGTGGAGCATGTGTACGGGACGCTTGTGTATGTAAAGCATGAAAGTCACCTTCACTGTCTTTCCGTGCTGATGAAGCTATTTTCGCTGCATTCAGAAGCTCAGCTTTGGCTATAGCAGAGCACCCGCTTGCCATTCAAACGACTTGGGTTCGATCCCCACTAAGACTCATAATTTTTGTTAATTTGACTTGTATCTTTTTCAATGTTTGCGGTCATGCAAAGATGATGATTTTTAGCTCACAACCAACGATGCCAACGCCAGAATTTCTACGATACGAGCTTTTTAACGCTGTCGCGTTAAAAGGCGCACGCGTTACTGCGCCTATTCCCTCAACACTACGCAGTGGGTGCATAGCAAGCTCGAAAACAATCCGTACACTATATGTTTGAAGTATGTGCACTATACAGGATATCGCTAGCGCATTGAACTTTAAAGGCGAAGCTTCAGAGTACTGCTTTCTTTATTTTACTTGCCGTTTTTTTATTTGCCGGCTGCAGCACTAAGTTTTTAAGTTATAAAATGGCTTGACTGCATTTTTGTTTTCAGACAATACGAAAATAATTTAAAATAGAGTGAAACAAAAGGATCATTACGTCAAATCAAGTTCTGAAAGTGTCCGAAAGAAAATACGTGCTCTTGCGCCTCTATGTACCATGACTTTCATCCGACCAAGCCTTGTTTACAAGATGAGAGCTTGATAACAATAGCGTTCTCTTTTTGACGCACTGTGAAAGACCCTTTTTAATGAAAACTCTGAACGCTTTAAAGTGTAGAAGTGCCTCGATAGTCCTCTAAGTGAAAAGGCATGATGGATGAAGCATTGTCGGATAAATTACAAACTTTTTACTTTGTGCTCGATATCATTTTGGATGTTTCTAAGATTACCCAGTTTATTATGTGCACGCTTCAAAGAAGCAAACGAAACATCATAAACAATGTAAAAACTACCACATTCTATGCTATATAAAAACGCAGTGGCTAGTGTTAAGAAGAGAACAAAGATATTAGTTAACGGATTCCCTCTTACGTTTAAGTGACAAGCATTGAAAAAACTGGTGTTTTTGAGCCCGTCAAGAACGCACGATTGCTGAATTTACTCGAGGAGAGAATACACTAGATAAGTAGGCTATAAGCGGCTGCTCATTGGCAGGATACTCATGCTTACTTAAATTCTGCGTGTCGCGCGTGCTCTGCTTTTCCACAGGCTAAAGGGGTGCCGCAGCTCCAAGCTGTTGTTTTTAATAAATACACATATGAATGACAAATTACAAATCACTTTCGTGTATATATGTATGAGTGTGTTAACTCAAGGTATAAATCGTGTCTTTACTTTATTATGGATTGTACCTTAGCAATCACCCGGCACTAGGAGAGCAATATCAGATGATGTACCATGGAGGCCAACATGTCTGGTGCTGCTATTAGCAATTTACGCGATAGTCTTAAAGAATTCGTTTCACAGAAATTGGTCGTCAGCGCTGGTGTCGTTGGCTGCGAGGGAATGATGGTCATCTTGTGCGTGAGCGAGATATCGAGGAATGTGTAATGAAACAAACTATATAAAATTTATATTTTTTGGTTTTAAATTTTATATTGAACCAGGTCATTTGCGTGGCAAGCGGGTGTTCTACCACGCAGCCACGCATCAGGATGTGAATCCAGAGAAAATAAGCTCGGGAAAGCGGCCAAGGTAACTTTACTGCTTTACAAATACACGCGTCCTGTATGCATGCTTCACAATACAACATAAAATATTGCAGTAATAACGTATGGCACAAGCGTACATTGCCACCGGGCGTCATAAAATGTGACTATCATAATTACTTCATGAATAAAAGCCGGTCACCTACTACAAAAGGCACACACATTACTCCACCTGACATGGCCAGCAAAGCGACCCGGGCATTGCTAAGTTTTCTAAAGACGACCGGACTACGCGACCGCTTATAAGCGTGCAATGGACAAGTTCACATCTACACACACGTTGCCCTTCACTTCTCTCTTTCTTCTCCTTTAATCCCCTCACCCCTTCCCCCAGTGCAGGGTAGCAAACCAAACGTGCGTCTGGTTGACCTCCCTGCCTTTCATTTCTTCCCTTCCTCCTCCTTCTCCTCCTCCTCCTCCTCCTCCTCCTCCTACTCCTACTCCACCTATTCCCTTAAAGCCACATAGTGGGTACATGGTAAATAAAAAAAACACTCCTCAGGACATTTTTTTAAAGTTCTTGAGTAACTGAGTAAGTGTTTGAAACCCTCACCAGAGACAGAATATCGCTATCGCGTTCAACTTTTAAATGCGAAGTTTAGGGATCCCCCAAATTTGATTTTTATGTATATTGAAACCTTTGTGGAAGTGAAAGTGATTCCATCTGACCACAGCTATCAACCTGACGCGCCATTTTATGCAGGACTGCTGCCTAACGAGTTCTCATTCGTACCACGCCGTGGCACCACTATTAAGGTGGTCTACGATTGCACGCCATTTCTGTTGGTCAGTCCAAGCCTCGCTAGCTCCATGAACGTTGATGGTCGCATCACAATTAGTGGCATCGTCCTGAAAGCCACAGAACTCTGGTAGTTCAAAGGCAGGCGGCGATCGCGATAAGGCCACTGAAACTACAAAGCACGACAACGCCAAACAATCGAATCGCTATGAGAGCACAGTGAGGGCCTATCGCAGCTCTCTGCGGCTCTCATGAACTATTTTCAAGGTAATGCGAGGCGGCTCCAGTGAACGAAGCATCAGTCAACCACAGAGTTGGTAAGGCGGCAGCAAACATCACAAAGCTAGACGCTGTCAAGGCGTTCACCGTCACGGGAAAGCTCGGCGGCACAACGCTGCCTATGTTCAGGTTTTTCTTAACACTGACATTTATTCTATGCCATCGCTGGCTCGACGCTACAGATGTTGGGTATTTATTAATGCTTACGCGTTAAAAGTGCACATGTGTGTTCTCGTCTATCCTAAATAATAGTAAGTGTCAATCATCTGTGGCACATACCCGCATACCAGCGGCACATAACCGCCCGTAGGTGTGTGCCGCTGTGTGACGGGATGTGTTTAACGACGTACGCGACTGGATTGTGAGATTATTCATGTGTTGACTAGCGCGTCATGTTCATTCAAGTGTCTTACCTTCCCATGCTAATTTTCGTTCACGCCAAGTTAAGGGAATGACCACGGGAGCACCTAAACATAAGCGGCCAGATAGATAGATAGATAGATAGATAGATAGATAGATAGATAGATAGATAGATAGATAGATAGATAGATAGATAGATAGATAGATAGATAGATAGATAGATAGATAGATAGATAGATAGATAGATAGATAGATAGATAGATAGATAGATAGATAGATAGATAGATAGATAGATAGATAGATAGATAGATACTTGTCATAAGTGCTTGTAGTACGCAAAAAAATGCTTCGCATTTAAAATCCACAGCAGCGATGACCCGCGGGGGCACGCTTATTGTACGTTGGTTTTTACTGTGCCATTGTTAATGAAAGAAAAAGAGACCAAATCCTTGCTGAGTCCTAGAGGGGTGGCTAAACCCACCATGGTTATCTAGCTATCAATTGTGGAGCTGTGAAATTTCTGAATAAAAAACGAGAGATGGTCTAAAAAGACAGCTTTTTGAAGGGAAGTGGAAGGATTAGGGGTGTTTACAGTATCTTTATGCAATGTGAAAGAAAACTAGCATTTGGTAAAAATGTCAGAAAAATATTTTAAAAATTGATGAGCAAATGATACGTTAAATTAACTAATGAAAAATAAAGTAATTAGTCTATACTCCTAATATTAAAGAAGGCAGGCTCTTTGCTTCCTTAATATAATTAAATATATCCTCATATATATGTTCCTGCTGCAACGACCTAATACTGACATCCCGAGAGAGAGTATAACCGTTCCAGAAATATGACGGCCCTGTTTTGGGAAAGGTGGTTGAGAAATCTTTGCCTCAATCTTTGCCTTTGTCTAATCAGATATTTTGCACACCGATCTACAGCTTCCTCTTTGAAATGTTCGATCCATCTTCGTTCCTTCAGAAGTTAGTTAGTTGGAAAGGTCTAATTGAACAACGGATCAGAAAAAAAAATAGTATAACTTCAGGGAAAGGTAAGCAACTTACACTTGGTCTCGTCGTAATTGCGCGTGCCGGTATATTTTTAAACTATGGCTAAAATAGCTGGGGCAGCCTGTATATGCACAAAATTCCGACAATCAGTGGGATAACTTTGATGCAGTCAATGCAACGCATACGGATGAAGAATCGGTCAGCATTACCACTGAAAAAATATGTGCTGAAAGTTTTCGTAATGCCCCAAAAATTATCAGTAATTATGCCAGAAATATTGGCGCAGAAGTGGCCAATCGAAGGGAAAAATAGCAGTTTAATGGTGTTGATTAAAAACCTACTTCTGTCTTCTAACAGCAACAGAAGCATCTGCGGCTGTAACATTTATGTAGGCTCTGAAGGCGATCTTCCAAACACCAATTTAAACATGTAATCAATAATAGCCAGCTTGTCTATTCTGGTTCTTCTTTCTCCTCAACTAGCAACCCGCAAGCCCGAGCTAGTGTACCACTCCTCGTCACTACGCTTATAGACACTGCGCCGTGCTCCCTACCGGGCTGCAGAAAGTAGGTGCTTTGTTTCCTCTTCTAACCACTACCACCACCACCACTACGCTTGGTACGATCCACTTTACGGTTATGTGTCTGCCTAAGCAAGATCAGTGGTGTGGAATACTATCTATGGTTGTCTGTCCCTGCAACTGAATTATAAAGAAAACGCTTCAGTTCACAACCTGCAGAATGATGGTTTTCAATATACAAAACTTATAACGTTCTGTTATTACTAACTGGTCAGGGAAAAGTGCATACTTGCCCCACCGCGGTGGTGTAGTGGCTAACGTACTCGGCTGCTGACCCGCAGATCGCGAAATCAAATCTCGGCTGCAGCGGCTGCATATCCGATGGAAACAGAAATGTTGTAGGCCCGTGTGCTCAGATTTGGTGCACGTTAAAGAACCCCAGGTGGTCGAAATTTTCGGAGATCTCCACTAAGGCGTCTCTCATAATCATATGGTGGTTTCGGGACGTTAAACCCCACATACCAATCAAAAGTACATAGTTTCGTGCCTTTCCATATTGATGACCACAGAAGCTTCAAGACTAGCAATGAATTGAATTCTCAGGTGGAAAAAAACAAGTCAGCCAAGCAACCCAGGCTGACATTGGTCCCTTGAAAACACTAACAACTTGTGGGGACATTCATAACAGCTGTGGTACTTGAGTGACAAAATGCTATCACTGCTTTTTTTTACATATATTATGGTTTCAGTTTTGTCATTCATCGGCACGTACGCTTTAACTTCATGCAAATGTATTTTATTCCCTCCAAGTACCCGCTGTCCTGTTGACTCTATTTATTATGGCACGTGTGCACAGAGAAACCGCCCTCTATTTTCTTTATGTAAATGACTTTATGAGTCACTCCTCCCAAAAAACAAACATTTCGTCTTTCGACACTCTTCTTCAGTCATTGAATTATACCTTGGTTTTCCAAAAATATTTCACTCGTCTCACTTTACATTGCTATATCTCATATTATTCTTACAAAACTCAAATTTGTCTTTTGCTTCTTTGCCAGTTCCAGATAAATTTACATTCGGAAAGCGTGCCCTCTGTACTGCGGGCTTTGTATTGTTTCTGTGTTTCCCCCTGTTGTGTGCAAACCAACGCTCGAGAGGGGGTGCTTTTCTGTTTAACTGTAAGGACATGCTCTAATAAGATTTGCAAAATCTAGAAATGCTGCGATAATAAATGAACAAGATTTCCACTTACAACACGAGGTAGCTTGATGTTTTTGTTCTTGTTTTTTTTCTAATGCCAGCGAATTAGAGCTTCGTTCGTTGACTTTCGCAGATTTTCTGGGGCTTTGTAGATGGCTGCCCACGAGAGAATCGAGTCGCTGAGCTTGAAACGAGTCCGCCACGGTCTACATATCAGTGGTTACGGTGTTAAGCTGCTGATCCGAAGCTTCCCGGTTTGATACCGGCCGCGGTGGTTACAATTCAATGGAGACAGAATGGCAGATGCCCGAGTACTGTGTGACGTCGGCCCATGTTAGAGAACACCAATTTTTAAAAATTTTCAGAGCCCTCCACTACCGCGTCTCTCATAATCATATGACGGTGTTGGGATGTACAACCCCTGATTTTGAAAGTACTAACTTGAAGTCAAGAACGATTTACGTGAACTTTCGAAGACTGAAAAGAAAAATAGGCATACTGCACTAAAAGACTTTCTCCTACTGGAGATTACTTCTTTTAAAAATAATAACACATGATAATAATAAATTTGAAGGTATTTACAACCTGCCAAGAGTTTATTACAGACAATGCAGGACGAGTCTTTAGTGTATAATTATTGAATTCTCGAGTGCGAAGAGCGGAAAAGATGAGCAATCGCAACCAGGCAGCGGAAAAACCGTTCTGCTTTTGTTCTGTTCTAACTAGCTTGCTGAGGATAGGGTTCATATCTCCTCGGCTACAGAACTTATTCAAGTGCTATTGTTTCTTATGAAGATCCCGCAAAAGTAAGTTTGAACACAACGTATTCCAGAAGTTGTTGAGACATATATGTATATAGTAAGGACTTCCTCAAATAAGCAAGAAGTACTGTATTCTTAACTATAGACAGCAACAGTAGTTATTACCTATCACAACGAGAATATGAGAAGAATTACTGAACATGAAAAAGGAGAGCTGAGAAACCTGCTGAAGTCTTACCTGGTATATATTTGAGTGGAATAAGGAATTTGATGTCATTATCGGCTGGCATAGTTATTTTATTGTCGTCAAATCACAAAGCACATATCACGCCTGTATGAATAGTCAGTCGGTGGTTTTCAGTCATTTATACACCACTAGTGCAGGATTGTTAGTCTTTATACGCTATCATTGTGTCCAAATCTAGCCTCTAGCCACGCAATAGTAAATGACATGTTCCGTTGATCGAAGCACGCGATGTCGTTTGGGGCCGCAGCAAAGTTTGCAGGGTCATTAGGATCCAAACCGCATGCACGGTCGTTATTGCAGGTCACCCTTGCTGCCTGCCATGCTATTTCAAACCTGCGTTCTTTTGGTATCTACCTCGTTTCGTAGCGTACAGTCGGTGATAGAGTGCGACATTCGAAAAGGACGCGGCCTCGACGAGTGTAGGAAGTGCTGCACGTCTTCTCTGAGCTTTTCGTTCAAAGTAAACATAAGAGCACATTATGCACGTGAGCATGCATACCCGAGCATACCAGCGTTTTTTTTTTTTGGTAATGCTATTCTTTGTGTATATGGGAAGAAAACTTCTAGAAATATTATAGTTCTTCGTCGGCACTTGTTTTGGGGTGTGATCAGTCTGTACCTGTATATTAAAAGAACGTTATTTCCCAGGATACCAGTTAATCTGCTTTTTGTCTGTAAAGCTTTCAAAAGGACATTATCTGGTACCCTGGGTAGTAACCTTCCTTTAATGTACAGGTACAGACTGATCACACCACATCCCGAGTACCGACGAAGAACTCCCCCTATGGGGGAGCGAGCGTCGTCTCCGGATCAAATAAATTTCTTTGCCTGCCTTCCAGCCTACCTAGGGTGTTTGTGCTTTCAGCAAGATGGCAAAGTGGGTCAGTTGGGTTACGTTCATAATTGAACATTTTGTTGAATGACACAAAAAAAGGTACGGAAAGAAGAGGTTTGCAAGCGCTGTCCTTGTCATCCTCTTCTGTCCGTCTGTTTTTTTTTTAGTGCGCTTCAACAAAATTTTCAATTATGTTTGTCCTTTGTATGACAGTTGGGGAACATGTACTCTTTTCTGCAATCAATCTCCTTGTTCCCCCTTCAATAAGCATGCTCGAGCAGCGTAACCATCTACCATCGTCCCTAGGTCAAACCGTATTGAATTTGTATCGGCGCTCGCCACTCCCATTACACTGAGTGCTTGCGTACGATACTAAACGAGTTTGAAAGAGGGCCTATCAGGTGATGTTGTTTGAAAGGTTTCTTATGTCCTTTCCAACGAAATAGATTTAATGAACGTTTACCTGTTTCGATTCGGGCCAGGTGCTCTTGCAGGTGAGCCCTCAGTGGCCCACCACATGATGTATTCGAGCGAGAACGTTTGAGCGGAAGAGGTTTTAAGGTGATCTTTTTTCGACCAGAATGAAGATATCTTTTGAAAAGCTTCAGGGGTCCGATAAGTGATCGGCGGTCTTCAGTCTTCTGTGGCTTTCAAAAATAAAAATGAGACTTTACAGTTGGTGCGTTTTGCACTTTTTTCTACATGCTTCTGTTTCTCGATGTAATGAGGCGCTAGAGTGTCATTCTGGCATGTGCCGGTGGTACTTTTATTTCACCGCCAGTCATATTTTTTTGGACGATGAGACTAATTTGACTAGTTTAAATTGGGAGTTTGCATGATGTGCCGTAACAACGATTGTTAATGTTCCACTAAGCTGCAGAATTAGGCAAATTGCAATTGCAGGGCTTTGACCATCACACAAGTGTTCCTTCACCGTGATAAGCTCTGGTGATTTTAATGAAAACAAGATTTTTTGTTCAATTTTTTGTTTCTCGTCGTCGAAAGGTGAACGTGCCGCAGTATTTTTTTTTTGTTGCTAGGAATTTGATGCGAAAGCTTCTGCCAGCTTTAGGAATGGGGCAACTGTTCGCAATTTTATTTCCTCTGTTTTATATGGTTTGGTAGATGCAAGTGGCCGTGGAAAGAACAGTGTTAGAGCTGCAATGAACTTCGCAATTATTGTTTAGTCATACCCTCGCTGTTCTCTCTGAAACGCGCATCGTTCTACATTTCCTTCAATGTTCTGTGTCTGTTCTCAGCAACGCACATTTCGAAGATGCTGCACTTGTATTATCTTAAAGTTTCATATAATGTTTACTAGAGAAAATTTTCTTCTGGTTAACCTTCCTGCCTGGTTAACCTTCCTGCCTTTCACACAACCCTATTCCCTCTCCGTTTCTCTTACTAGAGGGCACTCTGACGCTCTGATCATGCAGCCACCCTCTCAATCATTTTTTTTCAATCTTCGTGCTTGCGGGTTTTAAAATCAATTCTGGCTTCATTTATTGTTGTGTCTCGGTTTTGATTTGGTTTCGGATAAAGGAATGAACCGTTCTGACCCTAGTGAGCCGATTTAAATCATCATCATCATAGTCGTCATCATTAGCATCATCATCATCATCATCATCATCATCATCAGTCTGACTACGTCCACTGCAGGACAAAGGCCTCTCCCATGTTCCGCCAGTTAACCCGGTCCTGTGTTTGCTGCTGCCAATTTATACCCGCAAACTTCTTAATCTCATCTGCCCACCTAACCTTCTCTCCCCCCTAACTCACTTGCCTTCTCTGGGAATCCAGTTAGTTACCCTTAATGACCAGCGGTTATCTTGTCTACGCGCTACATGCCCAGCCCATGTTCATTTTCTCTTCTTGATTTCAACTATGATATCCTTAACCCCCGTTTGTTCCCTAATCCACTTTGCTCTCTTTTTGTCTCTTAAGGTTACACCTGTCATTTTTCTTTTCATTGCTCGCTGCGTCGTCCTCAATTTAAGCTGTACCCTCTTTGTAAGTCTCCATGTTTCTGCTCCGTAGCTAAGCACGGGCAAGATACAGCTGTTATACACCTTCCTCTAGGTAAATATATAGGTTATATACCTTCCCCTAGGTAAATGGGTAAGCTTAAAAAGATTGTAGCGCACCTGCGAAATATTTACTGCACTTCGCCTCGCGGCAAAGCACTTCATGTCACAAGGAGCCAAACGGAACCAAAATAACGATGTTCAGACAAATTCATTTACTGCCCCATTCCCATGCTGGCTGAAATGACATGCATTGCTGCTCCTATAGACATTGATACTACAGTTCCCTCTAGTGTAATTATGGGAGTTCACCTTGTACTTAGTACAACGTGAACTTTTCAGACACAGTTTAGTCCGTACATGTGTGATCCGTGGTGCTGATAGCATCGGCCATTCATTAAGCGCTTCCTCCCTTACTGCATCTCGCAAGTTTATTTTGACAGGGCAGCGGACTCCTGATTTGGGTTTATTGCATGTCGAAAGAAGAAACATTATATAAAAGCAACTGTCGGCTTTCCTTGTAAGGTTAAGTGTATGGCTAGTCGATGAAGTAGTTTTAATATTTCCCAGCCTAATGAATTGGTACAATAAATTCATCTCATTTTACTCTAAAATTTATCTCATTTTACTCTAAGAGTTCTTTTTGTTATTACCTCTGAAAAATGTCAAAACTTCTGACTTTCGCGCTGTTATTCTGTCAGAAAAGAATCTGCGGCTTTACCTCGTGGCATACTTCGCATTATTTGCCATTTTGCTGCTTTGAGTAACGTAGTCGCACCCTACACTACTCCACGCAAGTAGACCCCTATCATACGTGCCAGCTTTGGCAACGATGAACGCTACACATAAATACGTATTGAAGGAAGTATTCACCATTTTATTCAAAAGTAAAGACGAACGTGTGTGGCGAAACACTAACCAAATGCTGGCGCACCATCGCGTGCGAAGCCCCAGCTGTACGAACCACTTGCGCTGGCTAGTTTCCCAGTTCTTGTGCGCACATATGTGGCTAATACACCAAACTCCACACCCCGACGGCGACGCACCAGGCCGTTCGGATGCCGATGCCACTGATGTACGTCGTTTGCGGTGGGTGTTCTAATGGCCGTCGTAATCGGTGCTGCTACTGCTGCTGCTGTGCAATGCCTCCGTCACCACCACATCTGCGTTTCCACCTTATTATAATGGCTAATGGCTCGTCTGTGCCACCGTGTCCCGCTATGTGGTTCGCCTTCGTCGCTGAAGCATTTAGCCTCTTTCAGCGTTTCCGTGATTGTGGTGCACGTTCCAACGGGAAAATGTTGGCCTTATCACCAAGAAAAATATATTTGTGTATTATCTCGCATTATCAAAACGGCTTCATCTTTGTCGTTGGCCCAGTGAATAGTCTACAGTTTAATCTACTTGCAGTTGTTGGTTCTTAAATGTTTTTTTTTTTACACAATGCCTTGGGGATCACGCTGTTTGCATTAGAGGTACTATTGAAAAGTTAGCCTATCAAAGTTTAGCTTTCCAGGAACGTTGAAACGAGCAAATAAACCACGCAGTGAGACCTCACAATTGATTGCTGCATGAATCACAGACTAACGGAAAAGCAAACTTCTTTTCTAATGGGTGTCTTAGGAATGAACCATCAGCCACCTAGAGGTCTCTGAGCACCCCCTCTGTGAGTACAGTAAGTGGTCCTGTACCTGTATATGTATTGACGATACTGAACTGAATGACAAGCGAATAATCTCTTGCAGCAGGCGAGAACAAAGGTGGCCGGTTAAGATATTATAAACTCAGGGTGCGCATGCACATGCAGACACACACACACACACACACACACACACACACACACACACACACATACACACACACTAGCGTTTTTTCTTGCTATTGTAATCTGTCATAATTTTGCGTGCATGCTCTTGATTATACTCCCAGTTACCGCAACAAAGGTCTGGAAAACCCTTTAGACTGGTATACCGATGTCATAACTGCTACATCTTCCCTTTATACATGAGCCATGGCATCTACAACGTGTGCGAGTAATTCTCTTATGCTCATTTTATTATGAAAAGCATCCCACTATTTCAACCGGTGTCTTATCTATGCTCGCAGTGGAAAACAGGATGCCGATAATTTCTTGTTGCATCGCTGATTGCTACGAGTGTTTGATGGGACCGGCTACCCTGTTCCTGGTGAAGACGTAGACTTGAATTTCCGACAGACCACTGTTACCATCCTTATCAACGCTTACCTCATACTCGCAGCCACTGCCTCGTATCGCACCTCGCGGTCATGTTTGGACTTTCGCGTACTTAACAGCAACGCATTTTAAATAAACACACAGCCACGCACACACACAGACGCGCTTGCTTGCACGCACGAACCCCAAACACTGGACTTTGAGAAATACACCACTGATGCATTTCGGGCTGCTTTTTCCTGAGAACCCCGTCGGTTTATTGCTTGCATTCAGATGCTGAACTCGTAGCAATATGTTACCCTTGTTATGACAGTGAGAATCACCGTTAGGCATTTTTCACGGAGTTTTAAGCCACACGCGTACGTCTATTACGGGACACGTGTTCGCCTATAGCAGTGTGATGCGCAGTGAAACAAACGAAAACGAGTATATAGCCCATATTTTTGACTACGATGGCCCCTCTCTTGCAAGCGTTGGCCACGTAAGTATTCCCCAGAATGAGAGAGCTTTTAGGTTTGACACTGAGAGTCTACGCACTTACTCGAAGGGGAAGTTTTTGTTGCTCAGTCAAGCTTCATTATGAGACGTGAGAGACGCGGCCAGCACGCACGGGACTCCTTCCATGCCGTGACTCGAAAAAACGTTTGGCAAAGCTAAGTCACGCTAGGAGTCGATGTCGTGCGAAGCAGTAGGTGAGTAGGGGCCTCTACCACATTTTTTGTTATAGTTGATCTTATTCAATTGATTGACTGATATGTGCATTTTAACGTCCTAAAACCACCATATGATTATGAGAGACGCCGTAGTGGAGGGCTCCGGAAATTTTGACTACCCGGGGTTCTTTAACGTGCGCCCGAATCTGAGCACACGGACCTACAACATTTCCGTGTCCATCGGAAATGAAGCCGCCGCCGCCGCGATTTGATCCCGCGCACATGCGGGTCAGCAACCGAGTACGTTAGCCACTGGACCACCGCGGCGGGGCATTGATCTTAGTCAAGCCTTGTGAGTTCGACCAAATCCTCTGTGCATCTCGAGTAGCTATAGGGACATCTCAGGTAGGGTCATAGCGAGAAACTTTTTCCAGGGGTTGCGGTGAAACCTGCTGAAAGTTGAACTCTGACGAAAACACTAATGTTTTCTTCAAAAATATCTGTTTGAGCAAGCAACAGCATAGGAGAAGAACGTCTGCTCCTAGGACTCCCAGGCTAAGGGATTAGTTGTGGGTTTAGGCACGCCCCCTTCTGACTTCCAAGAGGTATCAATGGCCCAAATGTAACGGCGGTACTCACACTTGAACACAACGGTCTGTTTTATCGAAATGAACTGTACGGTACACAAAGATGATGTGTAAATGATGAGAAGCGGTGTTCGCGGTATATCTCCTGTTTGTGCAAGGGTTGACTATAGCTTGGCCAGTCACAGGAGCTCATTTGTAATGTTTTTTACACTTTTATAAGAGCCGATATAGAACACAGCCTCCACAGTGGACGTTGGCACAATATGATGCCACAACAGGATTTTCTCGTAAGATGTTTCAGGCACTGGAGTAACTCTGGTATAGAAAACTTGATTATAGTGAAGTTTTCTATACCATGTAGAATGCCCGGGTTTATTCCAGCTCCAAGTGAACTTTTGTGCCTTTAAATCCCACCATTTTTTCCCTCACCTACGAGACTGCCGACACTTACCCCGCACTCTTTGCCGCACAAGCTCCACTACGCGATCTCGTAGAGATTTTTGAAGTTCCATCATTGTCATTCCTGGTTTGACAAACTAGTTGTATATCTACCTGTGCCTTCTGCCTGCATTCCATGGAGTGTAATAGACAGGTACATGCCCCACTTCACAGAAGATAACGGTTTCTTTACGTACAGGCCAAAAACTTCACGCAATTGATGTAATTACCTTTTCGTCGCGTTTGTGATACCTCAATATTTTCGCATGCAAACTTCAGTATTAGCCAAATCAAGAAAACAATCAGGTGAGCGCAAATAAACGCAGGCGGCCAGATAGATAGGTATGTAGAACTGGTATATGTACTTTGGATTCACAAAAAATAATTCACATTTAATAAGCGTTCGCATGTTGCAGAAGTTTACACGCCCCCAACCAGGTGAGAGGCAGAAGCACCAGCTCAATTATCACCGAAAGCGACCACCATTTCACACGTGTAGCGTCGTTTCAGCATCAACGGCGATGTTCTGCAAGTCGGCGCTTACTTTTTACCGCACCTGCTGTGTGACTGATTACACGGAAAGCGCTTCACGGGATGCACAGGCTGTGTTCTAATTCTTAGACAGCACGTAGACAGTCTACGCAGACAGCTTAGACGACAGCACCGAGTCCATGCAGTCTGACAAATAGAACGCGCGTGGGCAACTTATACGCGACAAGGCGCCACCTTGCGTCAAAAACAGAAAGCTGAGTTAGAGAAACGTAACTGTTGTATTTTCTTACTTATTTCGTGTTGAAATTTAAAAAAAGTCACAGCTTTGCCACAAAGGCGAAGGAATAAACGCGATAGCAACAAATTGGAAGGTCATGAGCAGAATGGCAAGCAGATCTAAACGTGCCTCGCATTTCTCACGCACAAATTACGCACGAAACGTACTCACAGGTACAGATGAACGCGAATAAGCGTCCCAATTGTTACTTCCCTGTGTCTGCAAAGCGCGTCTTTTTCGCAAGCAGAGACTGTTCAACGATTGCAGTGACCTTTGTGCGCCCAGTAACTAGAGCAGAATCATTCCGACATAGCCCAAAGGCTGCCCAAGATGTACGATTCTCCCCACTGCAAGATAAGGGTGCGCGATCGAGCGTACACCCTCTTATTCTGTACGCGGGCCAAAGTACGCGTTAGAGGTGAGAGCCACCACGCGCTCACTGCGCCATCTTACTGATAATGCTGAAAACACGATAGCCCCTCCCGCCCGAAAAGCCCGCCAACAGCGGTAAGTAGTAGATATGAATAGCTTGCCGTTTGAACGTTTAAGGAGGTTGCTCGGTGGCTCAGTGGTTAACGACACGCATTCACGACGCGGAGGTCCCCCATTTGATTCCGCGCGCCAGAGTCCTTCCTGGGGGATCTTTTTCTTGCGCTTTTATACACATAGATACGAATAAACATACAGTGCCTGACATCGACGCCGACGCCGGCGGCGAAATGCAGCCGAGAGTATCTATATAATTGCCATCGAAATAAAAATTTAGACATTACTCAAATGAAGCATCTGCTTGTGTGCAGACGACCATTCCGGCGAGATCCGATCTATCTGAGCAATTTGCTGAGACGCCGTTTCGTTTAGACAGTGAAGTAGCCTGCATCGTATTCGTCTAGGATTCCATCTTCTAGAAGCTGTCTATTTTCCCGGCAAGCGACGAAAAAAGAAGGAGATGGAAAAGTGGGATCCGGTCGAAGCAGTCCAAGGGCGGGGCGCCACAATGCGAGAGCTGCACGGCGTCAGGAGACCGCGGAGGGCGAACCAGTCGGCGGGAGATACGCTGACGTCGGAGATCGCGAGGGCACAACCATCGAACTTGAAATCCTGCGAGCGAGTCCCCCCCCCCCCCCCCTATACGGCGTGAAGCACACGAATATACCTTACAGCTTCGGAAAACCCAAGAACAGGGAGCGAAATAAGTTGCTATATTAACAGATGCAAGTGAGACTTGGAAATCAGATGACGTTACTGGATCAGACGTGAGGCGAACGTAGAATTGTATAAATGAATCTCAAGAATGGGTTCAGGAGGTGTTTTAGCTATCACGAAAATCATCGAGTGTTTATCGAAGGACGTAGCTATAGAACCACAACCACTATATAGAACCACAACCACTAGATGACAAAATCATGTGATCGTACAATACAGTGACGTGCTTGTTTGTTAGCCTGAGGGATTACCCCCCTCTTCAGAGCTGTTTTTGTTCTACAGGTGCCCTTTATTTGCTAAATGTGGACAACAAGAGTCGCAATTTTTGACACTACAGCAGCAAACGAGCTTTTTAGGGGCGAAGCTGTGTTTAGAATATTGGTTAACGATTTAGAGCACTTCGTACTCTCCTTATGGCGTGGCTTGGGTGTCCCTCGTAGTACGTAACCACCAGTGGCACATACCCGAAATAGGTGTAACATTTGACCTCCAAGGTGGTGCCGGTGAGCGATTTCTTCTGTGCGTTGTTTACCAATAAAAACTAGTGCTCAATGTACATGCCAATGGCTGCTAATGGGGAATGAGAGACAGGAGCATTCGGCTTTTAGTCAACGCGCGCGCTGCGATCCCCATTAGCAGCCATTGGCATGTACATTGAGCACTATCGGACAAGAAAGGGTTGCTACATTATACTCGCTGGGTGTAACCTCCTTAGTTTTAGAAAGGTTTAGCGAGCGTTGAGCCGCAGGGGCATGAATACAATGAACTAGTATATACCATGAATGAATTCGAGGTGGTTAAAGGGGGGAAGCAGATACGAAGCGCAAGCCGTAAGAAATTAAAAGCTGAATCCTCCTGTCTCTCATTTCACATTAGCAGCCACTGGCATGTACATTGAGCACTATCTGACAGGAAAAGGTTGCTACGTTATACTCGCTGGGCGTAACCTCATTCGTTTTAGAAAGGTTTAGCGAGCATTGGGCTGCAGTGCCATGAATACAGTGAACTAGTATATATCATGAACTCAAGGTGGTTGAAGGTGGGAAGTAGACCCGAAGCGCAAGCCGTAAGAAAGTGTGCGTGTGCCACCTCTCGTTTAGTCCTTGGAATGTCCGCTGGATGGCGGTGTTTCTATATGGGGAATATATGATGAAAAGATGCGAGATGGTGGTACTTGGAGTGTTGAATAGATGGACGAACGGACACACAGACAGATGCACGGATGGACACATGAACGGACGCAGGGGCGGATATATAAACGAACGCAGGGACGGGCGCAGGAACAGCCGCATGGACGGTCACACAGACAAACGCATGAACGGACGAATGCTTCGCCCCACCCTCCATCATTCACTCCGTGGATATGCCGCCATTTTTTACCGGACTTTGCTAATTTCAGTTCTTTTTTTACGTGACGAGGTGTTGTGTATTATTTTTTGTATATGCGGTGTTTGCGAGAGAGAGGGTTTTTGTGATAGTCTTATGCGACTAAATTGTATTCGATGTTTTTATTTGCAAACCATTTCTTAGCGAACTTCGGCGACATTGAGCGTATCTATCTATCTATCTATCTATCTATCTATCTATCTATCTATCTATCTATCTATCTATCTATGTATCTATCTATCTATCTATCTATCTATCTATCTATCTATCTATCTATCTATCTATCTATCTATCTATCTATCTATCTATCTATCTATCTATCTAACTAGCCGCTTACGACTTTTAGCTCTCCTGGACGTTTTGATAATGGTATCAATACCAAACTTGATATGGCATAACATGAGTGTATGAAGAACATATTTCACTAGTCATAACATGGAAATCATGACATGTATGTCATGAATGTCATGGTTTATATTTCATGGTCCTGCAACTCTGGTGGTGGTTTTGTTCACATGTCATGTTGCAAAACTGGTATGGTACGGTATGATTGCATGGCGAACACAAGCGACAGACCCTAACATGAAAATTATGAAAAGCGTGTCGTGTAACATGACTACATGCCCCGCTCATGATGTGCTCACAGCCGTTTCGCTAGCGTCATATATACCAAATTTTGTATTACAGTACGTGAATGGATGGCGAAGGTTTGTGACCGGCGCAAACATATAATAATCATGAGATGCTCGTCATGTAAAAACATGACTACATGTCACGCTCATGATGCGCTGTCAGCTGTTTTGCTAGCATCGCTTATACCAAATTCGGTATTACAAGACGTGAATGGATGACGAAGGTAGGATACTGGTGCAAACATGATAAACATGAGATGCGTGTCATGTAACAACATGACTACATGCTACGGTGATGATGCTCTCGCGGCCATTTTCGCTACCTTCACATATGCCAAATTTGGTGTTACGTGACGCCAATGGATGACGAAGCCATGTGACTGGTGCAAACATGATAATCTCAAGATGCGTGTCATGTGAGAACATGACTACATGCCACAGTCAAGGCGCCAATACATTTCGACGTGACGCGGTGCGTGTGCTCACCAAGGTTCATTTCTTCGCGTCACGCGGGCGTTGCCACGCCAGGCGCAGGTCCTGCCATATACTCGCAGGCACGCGGCGCGCTGCGTTGCTTTCACGCATGCGCGTTTCAGCGCGTCCGGCGTCCCCCCGTTCCGAAAAGAGGGAGACGCGGTGTTGTCTGGGTAACGCATCAGCGTGAAATGCAGCATGTCGCATTTCACGCCGGTTGCCTTCGGGCAGCGCCGACGGACGCTGGCGTCACCCCCGGAAAATTTCCGGGGGTGACGACGCTGGTCGCGCCTGGCGTCAGACTAAAGAGTGCCAGCGTTTTGCTAATGTAGCGTCACTGTGACCAGTGTGCGCGCGCATCAACATTACATAGGAGTATATTGGGCCCTTCATGATGCGCTCGCAACGATTTTGCTAGCTCCACATATTCCAAATTTGGTGTTGTGTGACGTCAATGAATGACGAAATATATGACTGGTACAAGCATCATAATCGTGACACGCGCGTCATGTAAGAAAATGACAACACACCACGCTCATAGCGTGGTCGCGGCCGTTTCGCTAGCTCCACGTATACTAAATTTGCTATCACGTCATTTGAATAGATGACGAAGGTAAACGACAAATCGAAACATAATAATCATGACACGGAAGTCATGTACGGCATCATTTAACTCCACCTAGTAACGTGCTGATTTTCAAGTGACATGTCAACATTTATCATTAGTGCTTCGCATATCATCGATTCCCACTCTACGTGAGATCTGCCAATTTTTTTTTCAGTGTCGCCATGCGAATAGACTTACACGAACTCTTGCTGTCTGATTTTCTTCCTGTTATTGTGTAGAATACTGTTAATAATGAGAAGGAGAAGGCGGTGCGATATAAAAGCACCATCATCTTCTAAACAACCTGCAATTAAAAAAATAATGAAGGGCTAGCGAAAAAAGTGCTCAGAAGTAGAAGAAGCAGAAGTATCTCACAGCTAGGCCTTGTACTCGACCCTTCCGGGTCGATACGGTTCGCTTTTGGCATGCTACGCTGTCCTGTCGTCACCATCGATCTCTCATCGCTCTGAACCACCGACAAGGAACCGCAGCGCCTTTTCCTCATTGCCTTCATTCTCAACCATGGCGAGTTTCTGGTTTCCAAGACTGGTTGCCCTTCTGCACAAAGGCAGTTATCTTCATCGCCAACTCAGTTTTTTTTTAATTTAAGAGAGCTATCGTTTCAGTTCCTTCCAACGAAAATAGCAAAAAGTTTTCACATGCTAAGATTCCATCGTGATGATTGAGTTTGCAGTGTGACGTAGACCACTGTCTGGTTTTAGATGCAGCTATGCACGCACACAACGCTCGTGAAGCGCAGGTCTGAGGCCGACGATAGATAGATTGCTTCTACAGTAGAGGACGCGTGTTAATTATAACTCTTTCCTTCTGGACTCACTTGTTTATATAAGATACCAGGTGGCAAGGTTTGCAAGCCACTTCAATTTGAATTTCAATTTTTCTTCTATAAGAAGGGGGAAGGCCCGAACAAAAAGGGCAATTCCCACTGGACGAAGATTGGGGCCCCCTAAGCAAGACATACAGCAAAGAGGCATATAATACAGACATGTACATATAGCGTCACCAGTATTAAAGGAAAAACAGAACATTAGCAGGCAGCAGTTAAACAGTACTGCTAAAATAGCTACATACGTCAGAAAAAGAATAAATACAAAGAGAGCTTTTAAACATGACGAAACAGTTCTTGAGTTTACGCCTAATATCATTTAAATTATGTTTTCGTGTTACATGAGTAGGTAATAAAGCGTTCTATTGCAAAGTGATTGCGTAGATCCTTTTTCGTGTTGTTCGTAATATTACTTCCTCGTTGAATGAACATATTTAACAATACAGGAAGGGTGTATCGAAAGTTTTTCTAAGCGTATTTGTTTCTTTAAAACGTAATCGGCGGAATTCATTGTGACGCGTAGCATGCAGGGGTGCTGTCGCTTTTAATTCTTCCAGGGAAAGTAGCATTTGCTAATTATTCTTTCCACCATTATAGGCAGGGTGCACGAGTGAAGGGTCGGCATGAAGATAAAATTGCACCGAATGAATAGTTTTTTGGCTGGAGATCAGATGGAACAGCACTATTTTAAAGTGTATGCGGGTGATTTAAATTATAGATGATGTGGATGCGGCCGAGAGTAGAAAGGAATGGTTCAAGTTGGACATAAATAATTCAATATAATTCAAATTTTTACATTCGACGGTAGTATAGTGTGCGTAGTTCTGCCATGACACCAACGCATTTCAGAAGTGGCTTGATTACATCATATACTTGCGTGTCCCAGAGCATATGCATATGGAAGTATACATCGAATGTTTTTCTACCTTGTACAACCTCAATTGCTGACTGGCCGAAATTGATTTCATGTGTCGTTTCACGCCGAGATTGTATCCGTACTCTACAGTGGTACGCAAATTTAGAAGGTCATGGCATTTTCTCATCAAAAATGGATGCGCACAAGCCTGCACCAGTGGCCGCTCATACCAGGCTGACGTATGCCCACCTTTAGAGAGCGCTTTCTAGTACATGAGTAGTACTATTTCTCTGGTCGATGAGCCGAGGAGCAGCTGCTGCGCTTCGGTTCATAGGTTGCAGCATACCCACGCTCCGGGTACGCCGCAACCTATAGGTTGGTGTCTTCAAGTTCTAGCTGGGTAGACTAACCTATAACTAAAACGCAGCGTGGTTAAATGTGATGCTCTTTATCGCGCAACCATGAGTGTCTTCCTAAGACGATGCTTTCAAGACACTGAAGCGCGCAGACATGTTAGGTGGAACGAGAGAGAAAAGAAAGAAAGAAAGAAAGAAAAAAAGAAAGAAAGAAAGAAAGAAAGAAAGAAAGGAAGAAAGAAACTGGTGTGGAAGGATGCAGCCCTCCTCTCTTTCTTTGTGTGTGTGTGCGTACGTGTGTGCGTGTGTGTTGGGCTACTTAAAATTTGACTTTTGTAGCGTTAGCTACACTGACCTCGCTGAGGCAATTTCGCTTGGCACTGGTCTGCGCATGCGCAATCATGCTCCACTGCCGCCGCGGGCGGCTCGCCGCCGGTGTGCTCGCAGTTCGATGCGCTGCGCAGACGATCAGTGGTGTCACGCACTGGAGCCGGCACCTCCCTCGCACTCGGCCGCGGCCGCGCGCGACTCACCGCCGCCGGTGTGCGCTTTCTAGAGGAGTGCCGTCATAGCCATGGTAGACATATGGACGCCGACGCGCGCGCCTTCCTTGTGAAGTCGCCATCTGACACTGC